>NW_011890677.1:8463-9329 GCF_000151845.1 Pteropus vampyrus
GGCAATCAGTAAGCGATGGGGCCCGGTCTCGAACCTCCATCCACAGCCTGTCTGTTTTCCACCACATTCTCCCCCAAATCTAGTACCGGAGGGACTGGAGACCCCGGAAACCGTGGCTACCGCGGCCGAGCTAGCGCTTTTCTGAAAAACGAAAAGGGCGGGCGCCTGACGTATCGAGTCTATTTTTCTGAAGAATTTTCCAGAACTTGGCTCTCTGGGAGAAGATCCGTCCAAGCTGCCTGGAACGGACCTGGTAAACATGCGCTGGAGATAACTAGCTAATGAGCTGCCGTCGGTGCCAATCATCTGTGCCGATGGAAGGGACGCCAGGCAGAAGCGTGTCCCGGAGAAGGGGGGACATGGCCTGCTCCCCAGCCGTGGAGCCCGGGCCGGCCCGCACGCACGAAGCTGCCTGGTGGCCTTTCCGCCTCCCGCCAGGGGCCGGTTTAGTGGGGCATCTGGGAGGTCGACGCTCTCAGCCCCCTGCACCTCCTGCCCCGGCCAGAAGCCACCGGATGGGGACTGTGCCCGCAGCCGAGAAAGTGTGACACACGAGGGGCCAGGATGCAGTGGTGTGGACGGACGTCCCACCCGCTGGAGCCAGGACGCGCCGGGTGGGGACAGCAGCGGAGGGCGACACCGGCTGCGGAGGAGGGGAGTGTCCTGTGGCCCCGGGGGGAGCCGGGGAGTGTGCCCCACGCTGGCACGAGCGCTGACAGAGGGCCGCGCCGGGGCCCACGTGAGCCGGGCACTCACGCCAGCACGACCTGCCGGCGCCGAGTCCCTCCGCTTCACGCCGAAAGGCTGAGTGTGGGCGCGTCCTGCAGGTGTGGGGACAGAACCGGCCTGGATTCTCCCGCAGTGAC
>NW_011890677.1:10678-11099 GCF_000151845.1 Pteropus vampyrus
AGGGAAACCAGGCCGGAGCCCCAGGATCAGGAGATGAAGAGCTGTCCTCAAAAGAGAAAGAGCAGAGGTTCGTCACGGGCCCTGACCTGACCCCGGGCCCTGACCTGACCCCGCGCCCTGTGCACGGCCAGGCATCGCTGAAGGGCCGGGTGCGGAGGACTGTGCCTGGCCTCACTGCCCTACGCCAAACCAGGCAAGTCCTCTGTGTGAGGACAGCCGACGGGGCCACGGACCGTCCCGGAAACGCTGGCCTCGACCTGACCCTCCTCTTCCATGTGTCCCCTGGATCAGGCCACCGCGAGGTCCAGGCGGCTCGGGTCTGCCCGAGGGCCGTACTTCTCAGCTCATCTGCTGTCTTCTGCATTGAGGAGACCCCAAATTTAGGGAGTGCGCCAGAAATGGGGATTCACTCCAGGACTGA
>NW_011890678.1:0-679 GCF_000151845.1 Pteropus vampyrus
AGGCCGAGGTGGCACTGAAAACGGAAGCAGAAACCGCAGCTTGCAGAGCAGGCCGCGACCTGCAAAGCGGGCGAGCTGTGCCAGAGCACGTCCCGGTGGCCACCATGGTCCGTGCGTGCTCAGACTCCTTCATGCCGGTCAGGACAGACCCACGTGTTCCAAGATAAGACTAGAGACACACTGCTCTCGCCGCGGTGACTCCTCGGACACAGTTGCTGGGCTGGGGGTGGGGGGTCTTGAGCCTCCATCCTCCCCTGCAGCTGAGTACCCCGGCTTTTATCTGTTCTACGAAAATGGGGTGGGGGGGACACACACTATTTCATTGGAAAAACATTTTGCCGCCAGGATGGTTTCGTGAACTAAGGGGGCTAATGCTCGCCGCCAGCCCAGGGCCACCGGAGGCGGAGGGGGGCAGAGGACGTTCGTGGTGGGTGACACGGAGGCGGGGGAGGGCCCGAGATCCAGACGCGCAGCCTGGGGCAGCGGGGGAGGGGGAGGGCGTCCTGACCCGCCAGCAGCCCGGGGAGGTCCCTCAAGGCGTGGGGACGAGAGTTTATCTTTTTCCTTTTTTATCTGGAGGGGAGGAATAATGTAATTTTTTGTACAGTCGTAAAACAAAGGGTCACCCTGCCACAGACTCTGCTGAGCTGATGTCACGGACTCTGACAGTCCTATATCA
>NW_011890678.1:729-2182 GCF_000151845.1 Pteropus vampyrus
GAATAATGTAATTTTTTGTACAGTCGTAAAACAAAGGGTCACCCTGCCACAGACTCTGCTGAGCTGATGTCACGGACTCTGACAGTCCTATATCACATTTCTGGTGCTTACGGCACCCCCTCCTCCCCCCACCATCTATGAATAGGACACACTACAGTGGAACTCACCCTCGGGTGCTGAGCCGGGTGCAGGGCCGGGCTCGGGGGACAGTTGGAGGTGGTTGGTGACATTGGCCAAGGGCAGTGGGGCGGGCGGGCAGGCCGGAGGAGGTTGCAAATATAGAAATAAAAAATATTTTCACGTGTGCCGAATGAGTAAATTTCCTAAATAATTTTTTTAATCTAGAATGGATCTACTCTGGCTTTTCGAAGATGATCTTGTATTCCGTGGCTTTTTTACTCAGTGAACTGAATCGTTTGACATCTGTTATTGACAAATAAATAAACTCGGAGGATCTCAACAAGTAACGCGACGTGTCTGTGTCTGGTCGCACACACACACACGTGCGTCATTTCAAGAATATGTAGGAAATTGGTTGTTTTCCTCTTTGAAACAGATCCCGCTCTGTTCCTGCTGGTCTGAATGACAGCGTTGAACTCATCTGGTTATTCTGTGACTTCTGAGCGTAAGGATGAAAAACAAGTTTCAGAATGTGTCCCGTGTCTCTAATGTTTTCTGTTTGGGAGGAGCCCCCCGTCTCGTAGTAGCAGAGGTTTTGTGGGGACCGACTGCAGAGTGGAGAAGTGGGGATCACACACGGCGGGTTAGGGGGCGAGGGGGGTGAAGCACGACAGTTCTTGGCATAGCTTACAGGAGGGCGCGTCCCTCAGGGCCTGACATAAGACCCGGTGGGTGCTGTCATAAGACCCAGTCTTCCTGGTGGCCTGTTCGTCCTGGAAGACCCTCACGTTCTGCGTGTTCTGGATGTCCCTTTCTGAAAGTCACCGATGGCCTTGGACAACAGCCATTTCCAGAGGCTGTTACTGGCGCTAGCTGTCACCGTCAGGGCCGCTGAGAGCCTGCCCTGGGCTCGGGGACGGTCAGGGCTTGGCAAGGGGACTTTGCACATAGAGGTCAGTGGCCGAAGGCTCTGTCTCGGGAGAGATGGAGTGTTCCGGTAGGAGACTCTGGGCAGCTGGGGATGGGGCGGGAGGGCCCGAGGTCACGGAGCGGGCACAGTGGTACCCCAGAGAGGGGGTACCCGAAACCCAAAGAGCCGAGGTAGCGCTCTGTCCCGTACCGAAGGAAGTCACGTGCGACTGTTGCACCCAGTGGTACCGGTAACTGAAGGCCACGTGGAGTGACGTGTCCCCAGCAAGATGTGGCCGTGAGCAGGAAAGACGTCATCTCATGGGGCCTCAGCATCGTCCGGGAACTTGCACGCCCCTGTTCGCCGAAGCCACGTGGGCGCCCGGCAAGGCACACGCGGACACGGCGGTGGCGTCGAGCGTTC
>NW_011890678.1:2987-3810 GCF_000151845.1 Pteropus vampyrus
GTAACCGCTTTTCGACGCTATCAGCTGCTGCTCTGTGGTTCATTCACGAAGAAAGTGGGGTCGCCCAGCAGTCCCCGCAGACATCTGAAACCGAGCCGAGAGCTGAGCGATCAGGGCCACGGGTACGGAGCAGAAGGCGTCACCGTCAGGGCGGCGGGTCCTGGGCAGTCAGCGTCACTGGGAGAGCGGGCGGGGGTCCTCGGGTTCCTCACGGGAAGGCTGGAGGCTCGGTCGGGGTGGCCTGGAGCTCGCCGGAGCCGGACAGCGGGCGCGAGCGTCGGGTCCACAGTGAGCCGGACCGGGCAGGCGGGGCGTGACTTGAGGACAGAGCAGGTGAAGTGACGTCAGGGCGGCTGCGCGGAGCGCTCGACATTCCCCGTAGAAAACTCGTAGCTACTGACGTGTACTGGTTTTTAAAAGATGGGCCGGTGCTGAGCATCTCTATATGCCGGGGGAACCCGGAGGTACCAGAAGGAGGAGGGGAGCGGATGCAGGGTGGAGGGCTCTGCCCCTGTGCGTGGCGGGGGGAAGTGGGGTTCAGGGCACTGGAGGGGACAGTGCCCCCCCCCACTGCAGGAGGAGATGCGTCTGGGGCTGAGGGTGGTTTTGGCGGCTCGGTGGGCGTGGGCGCGGGTGCTGGGGGTGGTGATGACACACGGCTGGCTGCTGCTGGGCATGGGGGGAGGGGCGTGACGGGGACGGGGACGGGGACCGGAGGGCGCGGGCAGGCAGGGCGGAGCGGCCAGCAGCGGTCAGCGAGCACGCCAGCGCCGGGGCCAGCCCTGTGCGACCTCGCCAGCGGAGTGCCTCGGCCTGGGGCCGG
>NW_011890678.1:3860-5455 GCF_000151845.1 Pteropus vampyrus
GTCGGGTCCACAGTGAGCCGGACCGGGCAGGCGGGGCGTGACTTGAGGACAGAGCAGGTGAAGTGACGTCAGGGCGGCTGCGCGGAGCGCTCGACGTTCCCCGTAGAAAACTCGTAGCTACTGACGTGTACCGGTTTTTAAAAGATGGGCCGGTGCTGAGCATCTCTATACGCCGGGGGAACCCGGAGGTACCAGAAGGAGGAGGGGAGCGGATGCAGGGTGGAGGGCTCTGCCCCTGTGCATGGCGGGGGGAAGTGGGGTTCAGGGCACTGGAGGGGACAGTGCCCCCCCCACTGCACACCGTGGGGCTTCGGTGTGGAAGGAGCTGGGAGGATCTCAGTGACAACCCCGCCTGCTGCTCGGTCACAGGGCAGCGACCTCGGTGCCCCGCAAGACGAGTGTCCTGAGTCATCACATTCCTCGCTTAATCACAGGCCTTTGGGAAAACATGGGTTGGGTCGTTTCGCTTCGAATTGTTTTGCTTTCGATTCTCTGCCCTAAACTAGCAATTATGCGGTCGCCCGTGTAGCACAGAGACGGTCGTGACACGTAGCATGTGCCCTGCTGTGGACAGACGCTCGGACTGTCAAAAATGATGTCAGGAACAATCTGGGGTTTTTCCCCCTCTTTTAAGGCAACGAACCTGCTGGCATTGGCGTCGGGGGCCGACTCGTTTTAAAAACGTCCCTTAGCATCAGTTTCTATGACGTTTCACTCAAATGCCGGGCTTGGCTCTCAAGCCGTGGGAGCCCTGAGGCCCCACGTAGGGAGGGGTGTCATCGTCGTCGTCATCGGCTGTCAGACGCGGTGTCGTGCACGTGCTTCTTGATCCGCGGAGAGTTTCGTCCCGTGCCAGGTCTTGGCACAGAGTGGGCCCCGTCTGCCCGGCCAGAGTCCTTGTCTTCATCAGCTCCTGCGTGAGGTCACACGGCCGGCCACGTGTCCTCTTCCGGGTCTCCTTGTCTCTGCCAGCATCTCCTGTCCTTTTGGCCTGGTGGGTTTCTCTGCCGACGGCTAAAGGGATTTCCGCTGCCTCGAAAACCACTGTCACTCGCTCGTCACCCTCTTCCCCGCAGACTCGGCGCCTGTACGATCCACACACTCGTGTGTATCTCTGACTGTCTCTGCGTTCCCGTCACCTGCGGTCCTCACCGCGGCCCCGTTTTCCGTCACCTCCCCGCGGGACCTGGCGGCTGGGCAGTGTCCCCGTGAAATTCCCTCACGACACCCCGACCCCTGCCTCCTCTCCGTTTCCGAGACTTCTCTACCAACATCGCGACACGATCCTCGTCCCGCATGGGGTCCTCCCCCGCCTCTTCCTCCGCACGCGACATTCGCCTTTGTGGCTCTAAGAGCCCTGAGCCAGCCTCTCCTGCCGGCTGGGGGCGGGGGTCATCGCCTGAACGACCCCTCCCGCTTCAGACCCGCGTGTCGTGCACGTGCTAACGTCAGCATACGTGTCACAGTGGACACACACGTGCCTGCATGTACTGATGGGGACATGTCGAAAAAATCCAGAATATTAACAGCGATCGTGCGTCTGCGTGTGCATGAAGGATTATTATTCTGATGCTTTTATATATTTGTTTCTTTTT
>NW_011890678.1:6059-7953 GCF_000151845.1 Pteropus vampyrus
CTATGCCGATGTAGAGAAGATGTAGCTGATTTTTGTATTTTCACGTTATAAGCAGCAGTCCGTCACTTTAATTCTGATGACGTAGATTTCTGCAGTTGTCCCCCGGACGGCCCGGTCCCTGTGTGTCGTGATGGTTCTTCTTGCCCAAAGCCCAGCGCGGTGCCCACTGGAGGCGGTCATAGCGAATGCCAGCAAGTGTGGACGTTGCTATACGTCTCTGTGGATCACCTTCATCAGATTGTAGAAATCTTCTCCTAGTTTTACTTTGCTGAGAGTTTGTATCGTGAATGTTAAATTTTAAAGGGCGCCTCCTCCGTACTTATCGACATAATGCTATATTTTCTCCTTCAATTTTAATCGACACGTACACGTCAACGTGGTGAACTTCAAAGTCATGTTAATGGGTTTTCCAGGAGGAGACTGTCTTCACGTCACTTGGATAAACTGTACCTGACGATGTCGTCATTTAAGACTTTGCACAATTGGGCTTTCTAACATTTTTAAAGAGTCTTACATCTGTGTTCGTGAGATGGTCATACTCTCCTCGTTTGGTTGGTTTCTGGGTTTCCCTGTCTTCGTCCCATGAGCTGGGAATGAAACCATCTTCTGTGTCCCGGAGTGGTTCGCGTAAAGAGAAGTCATCCGCATCTTGAATGTTCGATGTAACTTGCCCGAAACATCAGCCATGGCTGCCGTCCAGGATTCTACCGATTTGTTCGCTTCTAGTATGTCTTGAAGGGATAGATTTTGAACTGCAGATTCAATTTCTTTAGTTCTTCTAGGTTTACTCAAGTTTTATATTTCTTCTCGAGTCAATTTTGACGTTACATTTTTCTTATAAACTGTTTATTTTTCCCCAGACTTTCATTTGTATTGGCACAAAGTCGTTCGTTATATTCTGTCTTTTTAAAAGGTCAGCCACATCGGTGGTCACGATCTTTTTTTCCACTGCTGATGCCCTTGATACTTTCTGTATTTTTCTTCGGTCTTTTCAAAAAAACCAGCATTCGCTTTTATTACTTCTTTTTATTGTTTATTTTGTCTCATTATTCTGCTCACATCCTCTCAGATGCTGCCCGTTCCTCCTCTGACTTTTGAGTTACACGTTTAGGTCATTGGTTTACAGTGTTTCTTCTTTTCTAATACACATTGAAAACATCGGATTCCTAATTTAGCGACTTAGCTGAACCCCGTGCATTTAGTGCTTCGTCGTCGTCAGAAGTTTTAAGTATTTTCTTACGTCCTTTGTGGTTTCTTCACTCACCTGCGATTATTTGGAACTGAGTCCATACGTTTCCAAGAAGAAGGGCTTAAACCGGTCCCCGTTCGCTCACGATTTCATCGCGTAAGATGATAACGATTCTTTGATCATTGTTGAAATTTGCATCATTGCCTCATGGGATCATTTTTTTGAATGTCATCTGTGGGGTCGAAAACAATGTGTCCTCTGATCAGATTATATGTCCTTTAGGTCGCGTTTCGTCGTCGTTAATTTAGCTTCCTCTACTCGATCAATTAACCTACCGAAATAAGCGCGTTAAAATCTACAACTGTGATAGCGAGATTGTCCATTTTCCTTCCAGTGATTGAGTCTGGCCGTTCGACGTTTTCTCGTATGTGACCCTTGGTGTCCACGAGCGTGAGTTTCTGCGGAACGTGTAGCCCGACCGCATTACAGCGTCGTAGGTCCCGCGTGCGTTCGGTTTGATTCGGTCACACCAAAGAGGGCTCTAAAGTGTTTGAAACAATTTGTAATCTTACCGATGGCGCACGAGGGTTCCTGTTACTCTGTTTTTAGCAACGCTCGATGTTGTCACTTTTTAAAAATTTTAGCCGTCGGAGTTGGGGCGCACAGTAGCACACTGCGGTTTTAGGGTGCATCTCTGTAATGACT
>NW_011890679.1:0-1569 GCF_000151845.1 Pteropus vampyrus
AGTCATGAAAATGATGTTTTTGAAGAATCTGTAATGATACAAAATATTTTTGATATAACATGAACTAAAAAGAAAGAAAACCAAGATTTCATGATCACAATTATGTATTTGTGTATGTGTATATTGGTGTGTGTTTGTGTGTGTGTATGTGTGTAGCCCTGAGAGAGATTTAAGATATGCAAATATTAAAAGCATTCCAAAGTACAGGATTGTAAATTATTCTCTTTATATATGTTCCTTAATTTTATGCAATGAGAGTACTTTATAATTAAGAAAACGTTAATGTTAAATATGTTGAAAGACTAGAGGAAAAAGAGAAAACAGCAATCATAAAGCATAATATACCAAAATGAAACATCTTTGGTTCCTTTCTATGCCTTTCCCAAAACATCATGTCTTGCATCTAAAGAGCCAGGGCATATATATACAATGGACTATTACTCAGCCATTAAAATAAAAAAAAATCCTACCATTTGCAATGACATGAATGGACCTAGAGGTTATGGTGCTGAGTGAAATAGGTCAGACAGAGAAAGAATAATACAATATGATTTCACAGATATGCAGAATCTAAGGAACAAAAAGAACAAAGGAATCAAATACAGATTCAAAAATATAGTGGACAATTTGGTGACAGACACAGGGAAGGGGTTTCAGGGGCTGGGAGAAACGGATGAAGGATTAAAGAAGTACAAATTTGTAGTTCATATTTGGGCATGGGCATAGGGAGCACGGCGAAGTGAGTGCAGTTAGCATTAATACATTGGATCGGTGGAGGGTCACGGGAGAGAGAGAGCAATTGTGAACTGTGTAGATGTCTAACTAATGTACTGTGTACTTGACATTAATTTAAAATATAATAAAGCAGCTGGGCAGACACCATGTGAATCTTTACTGTTTTTGCATGAACGAGCCCTAGCTGTTGCTAGTTGAGCATAGGTGATTTCCCCCTGAAATAAAAAGAGGTTGCCTACTTCTTTTTCTGTCAGAAGATATTTCCTCAGGCATACCTGATTTACCAGTGAAGATTTAAATGAGAAGCAATGACTACAGAGAGAAGAAATCTTGAAAAATGCAATCTAATTATCCTTTATCTGTATAGCTTTGCTTCATTCATTAGTCATCTGGTACGCAACATATTTAATAATTAGATTTGTGAAGAAATTTTACAAGCAGTACGAAGTGAAGCTATTTAACCACAACTATTTAGCACAATGAACATGTTAAATTTAGTCCTTAGAATGTATTTAATGAGCCTATGTTAAATAGGGGCGTTTAGTTCCTGCAATTTTCATTCAATTCAAGCATTATCTTTAATCTTTCCAAAATATCAAAGTGGAAAAAGTTTTTTAAGCAAAATAAACTTGTACATTTTTGAAAAGTTCCAGTAAATCAGCTATTTAAATTTCCAAGCATCCGTCATAGTAAAAATAAAAATTAAATTTTCATTATGATAGAAATCTAGCACTATAATTTTTAAGTAATATGCCACTCCTCCACACCTGTGCCCACACTGCTCCCCTAAATCTTTTAGTCAACCACATTTCACTTGTTTGATTTGTCTGTTCC
>NW_011890679.1:1619-5296 GCF_000151845.1 Pteropus vampyrus
TTTTAGTCAACCACATTTCACTTGTTTGATTTGTCTGTTCCTCCACTTCTCACTTCAATATTTCGGTCAACCACTTTTGAGGTCTAAATTGGCTTTTGAAATGGTAAAGTAGAATGTCTTGGTTTTTCTGCCAAACATCCCTTCCTCCCTTATTTTGGACACAGAACTCCATTTTTCTTCCCTTGGGTTACCATGCCTCAATATGCCATATGCTCTTAGTGCAACTGTCAATCACAGTGCTCTGTAGTCCACACTTGGTCGAGGGTACATGTACCAGGCAAATCAGATGCTCCCCCTCAGACACTTGACCCTTGTGCTTTAGGTACGTGATCTCAGATGTCTCAGTGGCACTGTCCCTCCCAAAAAAGCAGTGTTCTGTGTTTCTGATCAAGGTTGCTAACGCTTATCCTTAGCCTCTATTCAACTTTCCTTTGTGAAAGCCACCAAATATTCTTTTGAAAAGTTCTTTTGAGTATGCTTCCCACCAAATAACCATTACAAGTACAGTTGGGAATGACCAATTCAGTCCAAATCAGAGAATAGGGGCCTTATCGTCCCTTCTACAGAGTTTGCATTTTCGCTCCTAAAGTACCAAAGACAGTACAAAATACAAATTTTCCACTTAGTGTCAAAACTTAATCAAGTATATTTTGTCATACTTTCTCCTTTTCAAAATAGATGCTTATATTAATGGGGGGGGATATTGTCTGTGCTTTTGTTTCTACATTGTCTGACTGTCAAAAAGATTAGGGTACTCAAATTTAAAGACTCTGAAAGGTAAAGCTGCTTTTCTAATATGTCCCAAACTATAACCATTGGTTGTGTAATGGACTTAGATAAAAGCACATGGAATCCTATATGCAATGATTAAGAGGAATAAATGAAGCATTTTTCGAATGTGATTGCTATATTTGTAAATGTCAAACATATCATAGCTAGTAATAACAATGAAAATAGTCATAATAATTGTAGCATTGTAAATTGGGTGTCCTTCTAATAAGTTAAATACTTTGCAGATATCATTTTGCTCGAAAATTTCAAACACCCTAAGAGGTGTAGTAAGATTTATCCTGATATATAATGTTGAAGATGCTAAAGTTTAGAGAGGCTAGTAAAGATCAAAGATGTGTCTGGAACCCAGGCCTATCTGATACCAAAGTCGAGAAACTTGAACAATTTATTACATTAAATTTTGAGGCACCTGCTTTTTCTCTACTCTTCTATTAAGGTAATTTTTAATTTGAATTGTGCCATTGGTAAGTCATCTGACTTATAACACCTTTTAGTACATATATTTTATAAAATTTCTCTTTCCCTCTTATTCTTTAATCTCATGTATATCTTAGCATTTATGGAAGATCATCTAAGAGGAGTCTTTCATTAGTTAAACTGAGATGCTGGACTGGCTAGAGTATCCAACTTCCCTGTGCATTTTAATAAAGCATAAACATAGCAATCTCTATCAGGGAATCTTGATAGAAAGCATATGCTGTAAATCAAAGAGAACAGACTTTGAAAACTGAAAGCGGCTGCATTAAAATGATTCCTCTTCAATTGTTTGTCTGCAATTACCTTCCAGATATTACAAGATACCAAGAGGGAGGGAAAGGGAACAATATTGATTAATTGAACTTATCAAAGTTCCTAGAGAGAAATAATGAATTAGCTTTGGAAGATGACTTGTGTTTGGAATGATGATTAAAACGAATGACAAGAGGACAAAGAATGGCATAGATGATAAAGGCTCTGTTCGTCTCTATGGCGACCAAATTAAGGCTGTGAAGGAAACAAGGAGCAGCGGCAAGGAAAAATCGCTGGGATCTAGAGGAACAAGCCATACAACTATGGAGAAATCCAAGAAAGCACCCTGCAACAGCAGAAGGTAGGACGGGGCGAGGACGTGGGGCTGCCCGGTCCGGAGCAGCTGAGATGGAGGTTGCGGCAGCTGCAGGGGCAGACGCCTCTTAAAGGGGCTGCGTCCGCGAGCGGATTTTCGCAGTGACGGACCTGATTGCTCTGAGCACCGGTGCCAATTTGGCTGTGCGCAGGGGGCACCAGGGACTTACAGGGAGACATCGAGAGAGTGAAAGCCGAAGTGAGACTCATCCGGTACAAAGATGCAAGCGGTATCCACCATCCCAGTGCACCAGACACAGCACCGCCATTGCTGTGACGTCATCAAACTGGATTACAGTGGTCACTCCACCCAGAGTTTTCCCTGAAACCCCGCCTCCCCCAGCTCATAGCCCCACCCAAGACAGGTGTATAAATGCCCAGAAGGGAGCTCTGGCTGGGCAGATGCCAGGTGACATCAATTCAGCCTCTCTGGGCTTCTGGACTGGCTCAGGTGACTGGCCCAATCAACGCGCCTGGGAGGGAGGATTAAATCTCAATTTATCACAGCTGTTGTGCATGTGGCTGATGTCGGCCAGGCCATGGACTCTCCCTTTCCCCGTCCTTTTGCTGTGTTTAACTATCACATAAAGCCCTGTTCTTATCCATGACTCCTTCATTCTATCTGCCTCCTACTCTCAGCTTCCACCTTCCCGCCCTGTTCTATTCCAACTCTCATGAGTTTTCCAGCAGGCCGTTTCTCTTTTCCTTCAGCTCTCTTTAACTTTAGCAAGCAATTCTATATTCCTAGGCTCACCCATTCTCCCATCTTCATCCCCCTGACAACCAATGCTAGGTTCTTTACCCCACCTATTTCACAGTCCATTTCTGGCCGGTTTTCCCCACCCCCGATCCTCACATAGACACTCTTGCCACATGCAATAGGGCTGTGGGACTCAAGACAGTGCCCAGCTTCTTGGAGCAGGCCTGCCTTCCTACCCATCCAGTGTGGGGCAGCCAGGGACTAGATTCTGGAGACGTGGAGTTTGGCGATGTCTCATTCAGCCTCGCGGGGGCTCTGTATGCGAGACCACACGTACTTACCCCAGCTGTGCTGCCAGACCCACTCCCTTTTGTCCATCAGCAAGGCATGCCAGAGGGCTGAGGAGAGTGCGGGAGGCCCAGGCCAGCAGGGGCCCTGAAGTAAAAAACTAGGTGTCCTCAAGGGCCTAGCTGAAATGCTGGCCTGACTTCATGTGTCTTTTTGTGTCTTTCTGGGTCAAGCGGGGACAGCCATGGCCTGCCTCACTGGCCCTACCTGCGGTGTGTGCCACATACCTAAATGGCAGAGGAAGTGAGTTCAAAAAAGTGCCATGCTGGGTAGGCTAGGTACCACAGTGTGTGTGTGTGACAGAGAGATACAGAGACAGAGAGAGACAGAGAGAGAGACAGAGAAAGAAAAGTGAAGTGTGGATATCCAGGCAGGTAGAAATATATAAATGTCTGTTTTGTGTGCCTGTGTGACAATGTCTTGAGTTTCCAGGTACGTTTTCAGATGTTTCATGATGTGGGCATTTGGTGTCTCTGCTAAAATGTGAGTGCAAATCAGCACATGAGCATAAAGGTCCTTTGCGAGTATGAATGTCCAGATGAGTGTGTGAGTGTTTACATATTTTTCCTAGAGAGTCCTGTAAATTGGGATGGGCCTGGTTTGAAAGAAGGATATCAAAAAAGAGGGGAATCATCTCACAGAGTCCGCGGCCTGGCCAAAATCAACCGCATGCACAACAGCTGTGATGAATTGGGAGTTAATCCTCCCTCCGAGGAGCGTTGATTGGGCCAGT
>NW_011890680.1:0-2624 GCF_000151845.1 Pteropus vampyrus
GGCCGTGGCTCAGCTGCCGGGAAAGAGCTCGCGGCCCTGCTGAGGGGGGCGGTGGACATAATCGTGACCCAGGGAGCCCAGGTCTGGGGGGGCGGGGCGCAGAAACGCCGAAGCGTTGGATCCAGACGAAACAGCCAAAGGAGAAATTACATGATAGAGGAAAAGGAAGCGAAACGAGTGGGGAACGTTTGACATTATCCGACGTTTGAAGAAATTGAAGTTTTCTTAAACTTCGGAAACTTCATTGGTTTTCATCCAGCGGGAAAGGATTGAACAGCGGCAGACACGTGTCACGTGTCAGTCTCTTGTAATAAGAGCCTGCGAGACGGAAATCAGAAGCTAAAGCCATTTGAAGCTCCCTCTGGCAGAGCACTGGCGAGCCTGGCAGAGCGGCTGGGGGCGGCTCCGTCTCCGCCGCTCCCGCCCGCCATCCGGAGGGCGGCACGGCCCGCGGGGCAGCGCCGCCACGTGTCTCGAGTGAGCTGGAAACGCCGTGCTCTTTCCCCCACGGTCTTCACGGGCCCCACCGAGAGCGCGAGGGTTTGCACGCGCCCCTCAGAGGAGGCTGGCGCGTGGGGAGCTGGAGCTGGAGCTGGAGCCGGAGAGGGAGCTCCTGGCCCGCTCCGCTCCCGTGAGGCCGCGTCGAGCGGGGACTCAGGCGCCTCCGCGGCACTTCGCCGCCCAGAGGGAGCCGGCTCTGCGCCAGGGTCCTCCGTGCGCGTGGCGCTCTCCGCGGGGGTGCGGCTCACGACCGTCGCTGGGGACGCAGAGTCGCCCGTTCTGCGGGTGCTGTGATCGCGGCCCGCAGTCGTTCTCAGGGAAGCCCGGCCAGGGTTTCGTGCGCATGGGGCGACCCTCACGCCACTTAGTTCCGCGACCGCCTGCTTTTCCGTTAGGAAAAGCTTTTCGGACGTGAGAGCAACACAATTCACATCTGCGAGACGGCGAAGAGGCCGATTCTTCTGTTCCATGCCCGCGGTTCCACTGTGAGCCGCTCGGGGAAGGTCTCTACCGCCCCCCGGCCCCCGCCACGTAGTGCTTTTTTTTAACAGATGTGGAGACTGATGACATCTACAGTCTTGTTTGGATTTTTTCTCCTGTTCTCTGGGTTAAAAAGAAACATACACAGGCTTCTGGGCAGCTTACCCTAAGTGCTGGAGGGACACTCTGGACTCCTGCGCTTGGCCCTGACGCCGAGCACGGTGACATCGCCGACCGCAACTCGGCAGCGTGCCGGTGCTGACCAGCTGGCCCTGCAGCGGGAATGCAGCGACCACAGCTCAGGACAGAGGGAGCCTCGGCACTGGGTGGGCGGTGGGCCGGTCCACACACAGCACGCTGTAGCAGTATGCGGGGAACGGCAGCCGACGGGGCTGCTTGTGTCACGCACCTCGACAATGAAGGGCGTGACGAGGGCCTGGGGGTTCCCGACCCCGGAACAGAGACTTCAGAGGTGGGGACAGGAGCCAGGCAGGGAGGCATGGCAGCTTCTCTGTGAGGGGACCGTACGTGCCCACAGCTCCTGCCCTCGGCGTGCTTTCCGGGCCTCTGCAGAGGCCTTTGGTCATCAGGGTTCACGTGTGTGGCCTCAGCAGCGCCCACACGTTTCTCGACCCGGTTCGTGTTTGCGAGCGTCCGGCGTGGGTCCCAGCTGAGTCGGGCGAAGGTGGGAAAAGGCAGAGCGCGGTGCCAGCGTCCGCGCTTGGGAGCCCGGCCACCAAGGCCTCCTCTGCCGCCTCTCCGCAGGACAAGGAGCCCCGTGGGATCATCCCGCTGGAGAACCTGAGCATCCGAGAGGTGGAGGACTCCAAGAAACCCGTGAGTGTTTTTGGCGAGATGTTTGGGGGACGAAAGAGATCGGTGTAGCAGGTCTCTGCAGAGTCACGTCGCAAAGGTTTTCTTACAAAACACTGTCACGCTTGGATTTGGCCTGACTTTTAAAATTACCTTGAGAGTTCAAGCCAAAGATGGGGCTCCAAGTACCCCCTCTTTGTTCTGTCCACCCGAGTGCTTCCGTGTCACTTCCTGACCGTCACAGGAGGGTAGAATTGTCCCTCCCGAGAAGGCAGCAGCAGCAGGCACTCGTGACCCGGCCACCTGTTCCGTGGGCAGCGGGTGCCTGAGTGGCACGCCTGCTCTGTTGTGGACTCTCACGGCCTCGCTGGCTTGGTTTTAAAAGGCGATTCGTGCTCTCCGGTTCCGCCGCTTTGTTACGTGGTGGGAGCCGACAGATGCCTGGCCGGTGTTTTGCTAGTAAGGCCTGTCAAACACGGTCCTGTTCCCCGGACCCCCACCCCAGGCTCCTCTCTTCAGGGGCAGCATTTACCCAGCCTGTGACCCGTGAAGGTCAGAGCGGACAGCCTTTGGAGAAGGACGTTAACATTTTTTCCCCGTCAGCAGCGTTCTTAGATCGACCTCACTCCCTGTCTGTTTTCTCAGAACTGCTTTGAGCTCTACATCCCCGACAACAAAGACCAAGTGATCAAGGCCTGCAAGACGGAGGCCGACGGGCGCGTGGTGGAGGGGAACCACACCGTGTACCGGATTTCCGCCCCGACGCCCGAGGAGAAGGAGGAGTGGATTAAGTGCATCAAGTAGGTGGCGTCCGAATACCGGGTCCTCCC
>NW_011890680.1:2674-3278 GCF_000151845.1 Pteropus vampyrus
TTCGCTGCTTTTTAGGTGGGAGAGGGGTAGGCGGTTAGCACTGGGGAAGGGGGACTGACGCCTGTCCCGCAGGGCCTTTGAGCCTCTCCCAGGAAAGGACAGCTGTCAGCAAGGCCGCGTCCCCGTGGGTGTCCTCACTCCACAGAACCCACGGTGGCTCTCCGGGTCGTCCCCCCATGAAGAAGCCTTCACCCCACAGTGCAAACACACGTACTGATGTATCATTACATGTCAGGGTGTGACGGGAGAGAAGCCACGTACTATAAAGATATATTTTTGGTTTTTAAAAAAGAAAGCTAGAGCCGTTCAGACGCATCTGCCCCATCTGGCTGGGTGGCTTCTCCCTGGGTAGCTGCCGGGCGTCGGGCCCAGATGGGACCAGGCCGCCCCTTCTGCGCCTCGGGGGCCGGTGGGCACGAGAGGGTCTCTGGACGTGACATGGCGTCCGACGGGCCCGCAGTGGCCTGGGGCAGGCGACGCTCCCCAGCCCCGGCCCAGGAGCACTGAGCGGGGAGAGAACCGTCTGGCACTCACATCGCTCTTCCCCTTCAGAATTCATTCCTGTCGGGCTTTAAAGTAGAAGTCAGCATTTTTCCTTGAGCTA
>NW_011890680.1:3328-3767 GCF_000151845.1 Pteropus vampyrus
CACACCGTGTACCGGATTTCCGCCCCGACGCCCGAGGAGAAGGAGGAGTGGATTAAGTGCATCAAGTAGGTGGCGTCCGAATACCGGGTCCTCCCCTCCCCCCGCAGCTGTTAGGTGCACCGCCAGGCCTCCCCTGCGAAGGGCTTGACCGGGGCCTGCAGGCCACTTCCCAGCGGCTTGGTTCTTGGCCGGCCGTCATAGCGTTTGGGGGGCCTCAGATCCAGGCTTCTCAGGTACACCTCGAAGGCCCAGAGAGGGAGCGGGTGGCCGGCGGGAGGGCCGGAGCCGTGTGCCGACTGGGCTTTCCGTGTCTTGGGAAGCAAGTCCGATTTTGGCAGCAGCTCAGCGACCATAGTCGTCACCATGTTTTATCATTTCTTAACCCTGTGAGACACTGACGTCCCGTTTACAGACGAGACTCGGGCCCGCGGAGGTCAGG
>NW_011890680.1:3817-4229 GCF_000151845.1 Pteropus vampyrus
GGGGAGAGAACCGTCTGGCACTCACATCGCTCTTCCCCTTCAGAATTCATTCCTGTCGGGCTTTAAAGTAGAAGTCAGCATTTTTCCTTGAGCTAAGTAACTAATAACCAAAACTGTGAGGCAGGTAACCCCCGCAGGGGCTCCGGGGTGACCCGGCCGTCCCGTTCGGTCGTCCTTCCTCCCCAGACTCCAGTCCTCGTTGTAGAGGAGGGAGCGGGTCTCATTTCATCACCCCGGGGCTTCAGCATTCCAGCCTCACCGGGACGGGAGCCGCCGGGGCCTTCACTTGCTGGGCGGTGGCGGCAGGTGGAGCGGGGGTGGGGCGGTGGGCTGCGTGTGTGTCGCTCTGCTGCCCCCGACGGCGCGTGCGAGCCCGGCCTCTGCCCTCCCGACCCGGTGCGCGGGGAGCCAC
>NW_011890680.1:4279-5049 GCF_000151845.1 Pteropus vampyrus
AGCGACCATAGTCGTCACCATGTTTTATCATTTCTTAACCCTGTGAGACACTGACGTCCCGTTTACAGACGAGACTCGGGCCCGCGGAGGTCAGGCAGTTCTCCCGCAATCACGGGGCTGTGATCCAGGCTCAGGCTCTGTGTGAGGAGCCGTGGGTCTGGCGGGGGGCAGCCCGTGGGTTAGTGCACGGGTGTAAACCGGGCTATGGGTCCAGGCTTGGCCCCCGGTTCCCACGCTGCCCAAGTGACTGAGCCACACGGCCTGGGTGCGTCACGGGCGGGAGTGTCCAGACGCAGCGTGCCTCCTCCCCTTCCGCCCGGGACTTCTGTGAAGCCTGTCCAGGTCGCTGCCCCCCCCCACCGCGTGCTCGTCATTGCTCACGGTGGTGGCACGTTGTCCCAAGAGCATGTCCTCGCCGTCCTCGCTTTCCCCACCGGGCACTTCGTTCGTCAGATGCAGCCAGCTGTCCCTCAGTGTCTCCCCATCACTGGGCCTCTTGACTTCCCCTAGAGACCAGGAGACCGCACTGCCTAGGTGGCCTGAGACCCTGGCCTTGTCCCTTGTGATGGGCATGCTCCCTGAGGCCACAGCCTGCTCCTGACAGGGCTGAGCGCCCTCTCGTTCTTGTTTGGGGCACCTCGGGTCAAACCAGTGTAGCATCGCGGCCGGGGTCAGGCAGTGAACAGACGTCAGTCCCCTCCTAGCCCCTCCATGTGGCCAGACATCTCGGTGAGGCCCCTCAGTACATGCTGTGGATGCCGTCCAGTCCT
>NW_011890681.1:0-1807 GCF_000151845.1 Pteropus vampyrus
TGTTTCCTCTGCAGCTGGCTCAGAGTCTCCATTTATTGTGTCTTCCTCCCCTTGTTTTGTAAACCAGGCTGCTGGCAAAAGGTCACAGCACACACACTCGTGTGTGGCGACGGAGCCGGGCCAGCAGCCAGCCGGCTTGGCGGAAACCCCGGCCAGGTCTGTGGGAGGAATGAGCATCCTTCAGCGGGCCTGAGCCTGTGCGAGCAAGTGCTTTTCTGGAAAACACTCCCCCCTGGACCCGCAGCCTTCCTTTCTCACGCAGCCTTTCACAAGGATTTCCATTTCCTCCTGTTGTAAATGAAGTACATGCCTGTGACAGAAACCCTGGATCATGCAGGAAAGCGGGACGAGGACAGCTGTCTGTCTAATCACTCCAAGGCAGCTGCTCTGAAGGACTCGGCCCGCCACGCCCTTGCCTGGTCAGGGCGCGTGAGGGCTGCGTTCCCAACGTGTTGACGAGCAGACAGCGTTAGGGCACAGCTCTTTCTCCCCCACGGGGTGGGGGCAGCTGTGGGAGAAGAAGAAGGAGAAGGAAGCCTGGGGACCAGGATTCGAGGACCAGGATCCTGGACCGGGTCCGCGGCCGAGCTCTGCCGCTGACGGGCTGTGCGTCCTGGGGGCGGGCGTGTGGGCTCCGGGCCTTCGGTCCACCCCTGCAGGGGATCTGAGGGAATGGTGTCGAGGAGCTCTCCCCGCCCTCCTGTTCCGGGGTCCTGTCCGCTTAACGCAGGAAGGGTTTCCAGGGGTGGAGGGAAGGAGGGAGGAGGACTACGCCTGTGACAGGAAACCCTTTGGGCTCTGTCCCCGATACCCCCAGACCTGGGAGAGCCTCCAGACCCCTGCTGACCTCTGGCCTGGGGGACCTCAAAGGCCACTCCGGCAGGGGACAGGCAAGGCCTTAGCTCTCCTTGCAGGCTCGCCTTTATTCGCTGTGTGGCTTTAGACATCTCATCACCTTTTTAGGCCTCAGTTTCCCCCTTCTGTAAAAGAGAGGGTGGGGGGAGGTCGAATGTGTTCTTTTTAAGCAGACACTTCCCTCCAGTAAGACACCTGACGCAGGGAGAGAGGAAGGAGACGCTGACGTTACGGAGCTTGCACAGCGTGCCGAGCATCGCTCTAAGCGCTCCCTGTTCGTTCATTCGCTTCGTGTCCTCCCAGCAACCCCAGTAGGTGCTGTTAATGTCCCCGTCTGACAGATGAAGAAACTTAGGTCCTGAGCGGTTTAGCTGCTTGTCCAAGGTTATACAGAGCTAGTAAGTATTAGATCTCGGATTCTGACCCAGTTGGATCTCGGTCATGAAATAAATGCCAGGTCCCTTGTCTTTCCAATCCCTTGGGGACCTATCCAGGCACCCAACCCATGCTCTTACACACACATACACACACACACACACACACACGCACACGCACACACACGCACATGCACGCGCACACGCACACATACACACACACGCAGTGGCTGCTCCTCTGCCAAGCTGCTCCAAAATAAACATGGCTGCTGAGATGGAGGGACTGAGTTTTCCTGCCTGAAAACCCTCTGCACCAAAGCACCCAGTGGCCCAGAACCAGAGGGCTGGCCCCTCCCCACCTGCTCTTCCCCCGGCCACCCCCGCGTGGCCAGCGGAGACCCCGTCTCAGCTGCTCTGAGCTGCTAGCTGCACAGAGCTTCTTCCCTGGTAGGATGAAATCACAGTGCCCTCTCCAGGCCAGGGACAGCCAAGCCTGCAAGCCCACTTAATCCCTCAGCTATTCCACAGGAGAGGCAGGGGGTAGGGCCTGGGGGGCGCGGAGCGGGTAGGGGGGCAAG
>NW_011890681.1:2754-3457 GCF_000151845.1 Pteropus vampyrus
AGAAGGGTTATCGTCGAGCTGGTCTCAGCTTCGACAGGCAGAAGGTGGAGAGCGCATTCAGGCAGAAGGCACAGCGGGGACACAGGAAATGTCTCTGGGGAGTGGGCGTGGGCCAGTGTGGCTGGGGCGCCATGGAAGTGTATCACGTGCAGAGTGATCGGAACAAGGGGGCGGTTTCGTAAATAACGATAAACAAATATAAGGTCTTTTTCAAAGGTATCACTACAACAACCGTGGGACAACATGGAAAAGTCCCCCGGACGTGCTATTCCGTGTCAAACCACAGGGGACGAAAGAATGGACAACTGTGGATACAAAAAGAGCTGTGTTTGGGGACAGATCCCTGGGAGATTTTAATATTTTTAAATGTTCTTTTACTGTGATTATGTTATCTTTAAAAGCGAGAAGGGAGTGGTGTCAGGATGTCAGATGAAGCTGTTTATTCATTAAAACTAGAAAACCCAACGTGGGGACAAGAAACAAAACACTCTGAACAGAGCGACCTCCGCACAAGGAGCAGGAAGAAGACGCAGACTGGCATGCACACGGGCACCCGAGGGTGAGCAGAGCCCTGGAAACTGCCCTGTCCTCTGCTGAAAGCGGAAAGTGGGTGGGGAAGGGGCGCTGCTCCCCAACGCCCCGCCCCTCACCCTGCCTCCCTCTGTAAATGTTTCCCAAACCCTCCAGGCCTGCGAAGTGTCCA
>NW_011890681.1:3507-3817 GCF_000151845.1 Pteropus vampyrus
CCCCACCAGCCAAACCCAGTGGGTGGGAAGTCAGTTGGCAGGGAACACAAGTGCGGTCCACGCAGGGGGCTGCCAGGAAGTGACCCAGAGCCCCTGGCAGTGCCCACACAGAGGGCCTGTCCCAGAGCGTGCGGCCAGCCAAACGGATCAGAGAAACGAGGGTAGCCCTCGGACTCCTGCTTATCCCAGGTCCTTAAACTGCCTGCTCTGTGGACAGAGAGAAGCCCTCAACTTTGTTTTGAACTGAGAACAATGTTGACAGTCATTAGCAAAGAGTTAGGATCCAGCTGGGCTCAAGTGGCCAGATCTG
>NW_011890681.1:5408-5962 GCF_000151845.1 Pteropus vampyrus
CTGCGGTGGCCACAGCCTCCGAGTCCCCGGGACCTGGGTTCTTGGGAAACCAGACGAAGGGCTCCCTCTCGCACCAAAGTGGCATTTGCCCCTGACGGCATTGAGATCCAGTGTTTATGTGACTCAACGGAGGCGAACGTTTCTGAGGCAGCTCTCGGACAGAATTCCGAGGGAGACGGACCGCGAGTGAGGCAGAGCGTGTCGGGCGCTCCTCCTGAAGCATCGGCTTGAACAATGACGGCAAGGACTGGCTCAGAGTCCTCTCCTCCCCCATGCCCACCCCCGCCACGAGGATCGGTCTGGGGGGCCCCGGGTCCACCCGCCTGGTCCTGGCCCGTGGATTAGGAAAGCGAGGCCCATGGGGACGAGGGGCCCTGCTCAAGGTCGCACGCAGGGTGCCACCTTTCTGACGCTTCCCCCCGCCACCCCCGATCTGTCCCCACACCCTCCGCTCTGCCGAGGTGCCCACCACGCTACTCTCCTGCCCCTCACCCCTTTCAGTGGCTCTCGGACAGCTGGTTTTATAATCTCAGGGTGTATTAGTCAGGGTCCCG
>NW_011890681.1:9140-11613 GCF_000151845.1 Pteropus vampyrus
GAGGGGCCCATCCAGGGGAGGCCTCACCTTCAGAGGGCTCTGCCGAGAAGCCTGCCAGTTTGCATAGGTCGGGAACTGAGGGTCCAGTGGGGTCGGCTTGTCCCTGCTCCACAGTGTCTGGGGCCTCAGCTGGAAGATTCAGAGGCTGGGATACCAGAATCAGCAAAGCGGCAAGCTGGTTCCTCTCCAAGAGGCTGCTTGCGTGTCCTCACACCATCGTGGCTGGCCTCCCCCAGAGCGAGCAAGCCAGGAGTCCGAGGATGAAGATGCAATGCCATGACCTGGTCTTAGAAGTCACACACCGTCACTGCCTCCGTGGGTGGGAAGCAAGTCAGTCGCCAAGTCTGGCTACGTTCAAGAGGAATTAGACTCCGCCTTCTAAAAAGAAGTGTCAACACATTCGGGCCGTGTTAAAACCTCCCATCCACCGGGAGAATCTTTTCAGAGCGTATTTTCTATCCACGGGGCAAAGTCTTGCCCTCTTAGCGCCCAGGGATGGCTGTCCTTAGCCCCTGATTCAACCCCATCTCTTGCCACTCCCCACCTCCCAGTCCAAAGTCTGATCTGCCCTCTGGAACGTGCCAGTGGCTTCCCCACTTCTGTGCCTCTGCTCAGGCTGCTCCCTCTGCCTGGTCCGTCCTCTCCTTCTTGTCCCTTGTTGGCATCTTCCTCATCCTTCAGCTCTAGAGTCACCTCCAACCTTCTCTGCCTCCCCCGATTCTGCATCCCCCTGTCCCTCACACACTACCCCTCGGCATCTTCCTCATCCTTCAGCTCTAGAGTCACCTCCAACCTTCTCTGCCTCCCCCAATTCAGCATCCCCCTGTCCCTCACACACTACCCCTCGGCACTCATCACACACTGAACCACAGTTGTTGGGAGCTTGGACAAGATGGGGGACCCGTGGTACCCCCCTCTGGGTCCCTACCGCCAGGGCGGAGCTCAGCACAGAGAAAATCCTCAAGATACCCTTAAAGGGTAAATGCGTGGTTGAGTGAGCTCATCACAGGCACCGGGTCTGACCCCTCGAAGTGGGCCAGCTGCCACGGAAAGCAGAGGGGCTTTTTCTGGGAAATCCCAGACAATCAGCAGGTTTTTTTCCCGTCATTTCTTGCTCAGCTCCTTCCCCGTGAGCCTACCCGCCCATCGACCCAGGAAGAACTCCTCTACGCCCACTTTCCCTCGCCCACCCGGAGGGGCACTAGAAAGATGCTAAGTAGTCCTGCTGTCTGGGCTGTCTTCAGCTGTCCCACGTGTCTTCACGCTCACTCTTCGACGTGGACCTTGCAACAGCCACGCAGGGCAGAGGAAACAAAACGAAGGGGTCCACGTCGTAAATTCCGTGAATGTCTAACCGCTGTGCAGTGCTCCTGAAACTGCCCTAAAATAAGAGTGAATGTCGACCCTGATTGAAAAAGAAAAATGGAAAAGAAAAGAAAAAAGAAAACAAAGAAAAAAGAAATCAAAGCTCAGAAAGGCCAAGCAATTTGCCCGGGACCGCACAGAACCCACGTCTGTTTGAGGCCGTGCCGTTCGCCCAAGATAGAGATGAATCAGCCTCCACAGCAGCACTTCTGGAAAGTGAACTGCTCCGTGGTCTGCGTGTCACCTGAAAAGTGAAAAGGAGCTCGTGGGTCCGTGACGAAGTCAGCAATGCAGGAGGAAGAACGTGCCAACAGCGGGGCTCGCTCGGGTTTAACCTTGGTTGCTTTCATGGGTTCGCCGAAAAAAGGTAACTGTGAAGGTTTCTTGAACCAAGTTCAGTGCTGGGAGCTTTGTGCCCGTTGTCTTAGATCCCCGCCATGACCCTGAGAAGCAGATTTTGTTTTTCCTATTTTACAAGGTAGGTAGGTCACTGAGGTCCAGAGAGGTTGATTAACTTACCCGAGGTCACACAGCTAATGAATGAGCTGGGATTTGAACCCAGGAAGACGATCTGGCTCCAAAATCCCTGCCCTCCTTCTCTACGATGCAACCTCTGATCATTAGCAACATTTCTCTGATGGAGAAATGACACTGCCTTCTGCCAGAAAGAGAGAGGGCATGATCAGACGGGCTGTGGTCTTGGATGCAGGATAGACTCTCCCTGTCTGGTATGATATTATTTTTCCTCTTCTAATAAATTAATCGCCTATGGCCAGGCCACGAGAGGCTAAACGATGACCAGCCCTTGGGAGGGGCCCAGGCGATAAGGAAGGAATGTGCTGTGTATCCTCCTATCGTGAAAGCTTCAAGGAGGAGGTCCAGAGTCCAAGACTGGTGAGGGTTAGTGCTGGCGATGGTCGCCAGCCAAGGAAACATCCCAGTGGAGCCGCGAGGCAGGGAACCATAGCCCTCGGCGTAGGCCCAAGGAGCAGAGGTGCCTCCCTGAGGCCCCGGGAGTCAGGTGGCCCGAGCTGAGTCTCTGAGCGCGGTCTCAGAAAGGGCTGAGTCCCACCCCGGCTTCGCCTTCTGGAAGCTGTGGCTGACACAC
>NW_011890682.1:0-613 GCF_000151845.1 Pteropus vampyrus
TGATGCGTACAGTCTGGGCTGGGCTGGGGCGTGGGAGAGAGGTCAGGGCATTGACACAACGGGCCAGCCACCTCCACCCTGCTCTGACCCCTGGGGCCTTCGGACAACGGGGGCAGTTGTTGCCATGCGAAAGATTGGCACCCAGGTCCCCCAAAAGACCCTCAGAGCCCAGCGAGCGGCTAGACACTGCCGCCAGGTGGGCGTCCTTACCTTGTCCCACACTGCCTGCCGTCTGTCTGCGGTGTGGATGGGGCTGCGGAGCTGGCACGGACGGGCCGCTCAGGGGGACCGAGCTAGGCCAGTGGTCGAGAGGGCCTCCCAGAGGGAAGCGGCGTTTGCACAGCGGCCCAGCATACAAGTGGGATGCGCTCAGCGACGGGGCAAGGCGGGCCCTGGCCGAGGCCACGAGACGCCAGGACGTGACCTAACCAAGTGGAGGGCCATGCAGTGGCCACCAGGGGTGATGGGGGTGGGACGCGGAGAGGCTGGAGGACGCAGTGAGGGCTCATCTGGACTGCGGCTGGTTAAGACCAGGGGGACTCACTGGGGTCTCTTTAGGGTGAAGGGTGGTGAGTGCACACCGACCCCCGCCAGGAGGGCTCCAGGCGTGGCG
>NW_011890682.1:2787-3321 GCF_000151845.1 Pteropus vampyrus
TGGCCCCGCGGACGGCTTCGTCTCCGCTTCTTCCACTGAGGGTGGAGGGTAAACCGCAACCTGGAGGTGAAGAGGCGCATGCTCCGCCCGCGATGCGCGCGCGTGGTTGCGGTGACACGTGTGCGCCGGAGCGCATCGCCGTGACACACGGCTCAAGGAAAGGGGACCCCTTCGCTCTCAGCCCTACAGCCGGCGTGCTGTGCGGCGCAGTGTCCCCTCGTCCTATCCCGCTGTGCGGAGCCGGGTGTTGACTGTCCTTGCTGCAGCCGTGCACCTGTGGCTTGGACGGACCGCGCTCGCTGGCCAGCCTGCTGCCCCGCCCCTTCTGGGGAGTCCTGTTACTATCCTTTTGCTTGTCGGGTGTGATGGCGCCCGTGCACCCCGTTTTGTTTGTGCTCAACTTACACACAGGGCACCGTGCTACATGGAAGCACTGGCTGCCTCTCTCACTCGGAAGAGTGGCTGCCGCTGACAGTCACCCGCTGTGCAGCAGCAGCACGGTTCGCTGTCCCCTCCATTGTTGGCACTGGCTGT
>NW_011890682.1:6241-7511 GCF_000151845.1 Pteropus vampyrus
GTTGCTGTCCTGGGCTGCCACGGCCTCCCAGGCACAGGACATGCTGTGTGGTACAGGGCCACGTGCACCAGGGAAAATCGAGGGCTGGCGGTGTGGCCCCGTGCGTGTGCTGGGTGGCGCATGGGCCTGTGTGACGCATGTCGTTTGTGGAGATCGGGCTGCAGGCGGTCTGGTACGAGTCCACGGCGAGCGTCTCCCGGGCAGTCTGTAAGGTGTCCCATCGCGTTCGGTTGCGTTCACGTGCGTCCTGGTCACAGGAGACGTAGTGAGTTTATTCCGAGCGACACGGCTCCCAGTGTCCCCACACAGCCTAATCCCGTCGGGTGGCGCTGCGTGCAGAGAAGGCGACGCGTTCTCCTCACCCAGGTGATCTTGGACCTGATCCCCTACGAGAACGTCGTGGTGAAGAGAGCACTGGACGCGGACGCAGCTTTTCTGGAGAAACTGGGCGTTTCTTCCGTTCCTTCGTGTTACCTGATTTACCCAAACGGGTCGCACGGGCTAATTGATGTGTAAGTGTGGTGTGGCTCAGGGCTGTTTGTGACCGTGGTGTGGGGGTGTTGACAGCCCTCCAGGGTGGGGCTGGGCTCTGGGCCGAGACGGCCCATCTGGGTCGGTGGGGCGAGTGTCCCGCCCTCTCTCCAGAACGAGCCGTGGGCACAGGCCCCAGCCCCCTTACACTCTGCTCCTTGCTGAGAGCAGCGAACCATCAGAACATCGTTTCCTGGGCGCCCAAAGCCAAGCTCTGCAAGGGTAGTGGGTGAGAGGTTATGCCGGCGCCCAGCCTCCTGGGGGCAGGGGGAGGACGCCTGCCCTGCCCCAGGCCGAGCAGGAAGGCCGCCCGTGCCAGGCTTACAGCCAGGCGCTGCCCTTGACACAGCTTCCCTGGCCACTTCCGTTTGGTTTCGAGCAGTGTGTTTTATGTGAAAAGTCATCTGCACGGTGTAGCATGGAACGACACCGATGTTCGAACCTGGACGCTCTCATGAGCCCTGAGCTGCAGCGGAAGTGCAGGGTGGTGGCCTGTGCGCGTGCTCGGGGCACACGCAGCCCTCCCCACCTGAGGGGCCGCACGCGGCGCTCAGGAGCCCCCTATCCCGACCAGTTTCCACTCGCCCCACCCAGAGCTGGCCCACTGTGGCTGAAGCCTCTCAGGCTGTTGAAAACAGTCTGAAGAAAGCTGACGTTGGCAGATGCCCAACCCGCTTTGCACTGCTTGCTGTCCCCACGGAGCCAGAGTCGCTACAGGGCCGGTCACAGCCGGAGCTCG
>NW_011890682.1:9113-10284 GCF_000151845.1 Pteropus vampyrus
GCTCCCTTGGGGGCGCAGCAATGCACTCTGAATTTCTTGTTACCATGACGCAGTGAGGAGGCTCAGTTAGTTTTAAGAGGTTTTTCTTGCCCAGTGCAAGGTCTCTAGCATGGTGGTCAGTCAGTGCTTTGCATAGGCCGAGTTTACGAAGTCTGATTTTTGAGAAAAAAATGGAGGTAGAATTTATGTGCGATGGAGCAGCGAGCCGCCTAATGTGCTTTAAGGACCTGCAGGAAGCCGGACGGGCCTGGACGCCGCCCTGCGTTCGGAACGCAGAAGCCTCCATCTGTCCTCCCTGCCTCTGAGGCACGGCCCCGCTGCCCGGCTCGGGGGCGAGTACGCCCCACAGCGCTCACGCTCCTCCCTCCTCCTTTCACAGGGGCGTCAGCTCTGTGAGGCCAGGTGGCCTCTTAATCGTTTTCCTGAAGTTTCCTTAAACTCTAAACGTTGGTGAATTGGTAACGGAGCTGGGGAGGCAGCATAGAAAGAAAAGGTTTTACAGGCTGACAGTGATGTCCCTGCTGCTGGCGCCTCTTTGTCAGGTTGAGCTCAGGTTTCGGTGGCTTTGTCGGCAGCCTGCGTTCTGCACGTCTACGTGCAGCGGCCACAGTGCCGCTGGGCTCGGCGCTGCTCTAGGCCAGGGCGCACGGCACGAGCGCTGACATCTAGTGAGCCAGCAGGGGGCGTTGCCTAGCAGCCGGGTGGCCCTGCACGCCTTCCCCAGCAGTCACCCGGGCAGACGGCGGGGTGGCAGAGGGGTCACGTCACAGGCAGGCGGGGTTGCCATGCACTGTCTGGAGGAAGGGCTGCAGGGTCATGAGGCACACGTGGCCGTGTCATCCGCCGTTGTGCAGGGGACCGTGACGTGGATGGTGCTGGGCGGGCAGCATGAGGGAAGGCACGGGCTCCCTGGGAAGGCACTGGCCACAGCCCACCTGCCCGCACCTTGGGCCCCGCCTCGTGTCGGGAGGAGCCGTGTGTCTTCGGGAGACCCCCCGCCTAGTTCCGGGTCAGAGCCCTGGGCTGGTCGGGCGCATTTCCCCAGCGAGTCCGTGTCGGGCGGGCGTGTGTCCCCCTGTCTGGGTGGGGGACGTGTTCTGGACAGGCTCTGACCGGGGTCCTCCCTCACTCAGCTGCTGCCCAGCCGGCCGCCGGTCCGGAAGCTTCTGGA
>NW_011890682.1:11764-12111 GCF_000151845.1 Pteropus vampyrus
ACGTCCTGCACACGACACGAGGACGCGTGCCGGGGCCTGCCCACGGTGGACGTGTCGTGTGCGCGCCTCCCAGCCTCAGCGGGTCCCCGGCCGGCGTGGGTAGTTGCTCGTGTTCAGTTGTTTGTTAATCATTCGTGTTCACTAACGTTTATGTTACGTCCACAGGGGGGTTTTTGACTCGCGGTCTAGCGTTCTTTCCGGTGAAACTGTCAGGTTCTCTAGCGGTTCTTTCACTGCTACCAAACTAACCCAAAGGCCCGTGGCTCAAAACGGCTGTCGTGGTCTTTGCTTTCGAGGCCGGGGCCGGCAGCGTGGGGCCGGCAGCTCTTCTGTGGGGCCCGCGTGTG
>NW_011890683.1:0-1418 GCF_000151845.1 Pteropus vampyrus
GTGTCTCGATCTACGCAATGCGGCAAAGCCATTCCGAGAATTTATATCGCTGTTAAGGTCTGGAACTAATAAGAAATGCAAAAAAACTATGTGGCTGAGCATCCGGGGGATGAAGTCAAGATCAGGAAGTAGAAATATGAATGTAGCGGCACCTCACGGAAATAACACAGCGAGTGGGAAGCACAGAAAAGCCACACACGACATCAAGAACGGTTGCTTAAAACGAAGAGGAAGAATCTGTGAGTTATTCGTCTGTCACAGTTACGAAAACGAAGGACCGTGAGGGTGCCTTGGCACACAAAAGAGGAAACGTCCTCCAATGCAAGTGTGATTTGCACGTGGGCAATAAGGAATTGTTTCTGGACCCTGAGCTCATATAGTTGATGACCAGTTACAAAACGATGTCTCATTCCAATAAAAAGAGAGAGACAGAGAGAGAGAGAGAGAGAGAGAGAGAGAGAGAAGAGAGAGAGAGAGAGAGAGAGAGAGAGAGAGAGAGAGAGAGAGAGAAGAGAGAGAGAGAGAGAGGGAGAGAGAGAGAGAGAAATTGTCCCAAATGGATGCAAATAGAACTCGAGATCATACACAGATCAGCACATGCCGAGACAGCGAAACTCGGAACCCTCCACCCGAAGGCTCCTGCTTTCGATGTCGTACCTGTGTACGGTCCCCAAACCTCCAAGGATAAGCTAGGCCAGGGCTCTGCACAGTCGGACCCCGCACTAAATCTGGCCCTCCGGTTGTCGTTGCAAATAAAGTTTTATGGAAACCTGGCCCCATCCACTCATTCAGCGTCTGTGACTGTGTTTGCCTGAGGACAGGAATTGACATTCGACAGAGACGATAAGGCCCAGGAAGCTGAAAATATTTACTGCTTGGCCTTTTCTGCCAAAAGTTTGCCAGCCTCTGATCGATGCCATTCCAAGTGACCAGAGTCGCCCAACTTACATTCTGACATAAATAAAGCCTTTTCCCCAAATGGGCAGTTTTCGAAGCAAAGTCATAGGCGGACTCTACTTACCGAGCTAGATACAAAATGCCGGGCTTCACTTTAGCTATTGGCCAAGGTTCCAGGTAAAGCGTACCCCGATGCAGGCACCTCTTTATTTGTTTACAGGAGAAAAAGCGCATTTCTCCCGGAAGACACCCGCGAGGCGTTTGGGGTACGTCAGCAGGACCTTCGCAGTGGACCTTCGCAGGAATGCATCTCGCGGCAGCCGCTGGAAGGTGGGAGGTGTTCTGTCTACACCCGAAGCCTGAATTCAATGGGTAACACCTAGATTCGTTCCCCTAAGGCCGGATGGTTGGTTCTGGCCGCCCAGAACCCCGAGATGACACGGGGTCCTGCGACGGATCAGTGACGTCTGCTGTGGCTACGGGATGAGGACTGTGGCTCACATGCTACGCTCTTGGCATGT
>NW_011890683.1:3814-5076 GCF_000151845.1 Pteropus vampyrus
CGACCAGTGACCGTTTGCTTGGCAGAGCGTGTGCGTGGATTCCAGGATACTCCGGAGAATGTGTGTTTGCAAAACACGACTATTGTATCCATGTCTCTGTATGTGAACCAGGGTCTCTCGACCTCCCCTACTGAAGTCTGGGGTGACAACTGTGATGCGGAGCATCCTGTGCACTGCGGGGTATTGAGCAGCCACCAGGGGACAGAAATCGCTCCCCAGCGTGACAGCCAGAAATGTTTCCAGATATTGACAAATGTTCTCAGGAAGGCAAGTTGTTCCAAACTAAGAACCACTGTGACATGGATGGACAGACGGATGATGGATGGATGGATGAATGGACGGGTGAGGGAGAGGGTGGATAGGTGGATGGACGGACGGACAGATGGATGGATACATGGATGATAGATGCATAGTTGGGTTGATAAATATGATAGATAGGTATAGATAATATAAATAGATGATAGATAAAAGATAGACGGTAAATTATAGGTGATTAATAGAATGATGAATAGATGATAGGTAGATAGATAAATAGATAATGGACGACGTATGGATGATTGACAGATGACGTGTGGATGGGTGAGTGGATGGATAGTTGAATTGATAAATAGATAATAGAGAGAGAGAGAGAGAAAGATAGAGAGAGAGAGAGACGGTACTGGGTAATTAACAGGTAATGGATCGGTAGATAATGTAGGTAATGAATAGATGGAGCATTGAGACGATGAGTGGAGGGGTGAATAGACGGATGGTTGGGTGGATAGATGATAGGTAGACAGACAGACAGATAGTTGGACTGGTAAACAGATGACAGACAAACAGACAAAGGGACAAAGGGGCAAACAGACGGCATCCAGTCGGCTCTGCTCAGGCAGCGTCTCGAGCTCAGCTGTGATGATGGTAGGGGCTGGGTCGGTCGCTGCTGGGGGGCGTCCTGTGCACTGCAGGGTGTTGAGCAGCATCGTGGCCTCCACCTGCACGATGTGCATGGACACACTCACCTTGTCCCCCAGTTGCGACACTCCAGGGTGGCTCCAGACGTGCCCCCTTCTCCCTGGGCGAGGCAGGTAGCAGAGTCCCCCCCCGACGTGAGAAGCACCGATGTCCTGTCCTTGGGGACCCGAGTGTCAGGCAGAGGCGGGGGACCTGGACACACGACCTGGGTGTACTCGGGGCAACAGGTTCGGGCCCGCCGCCCAGTGTCCCGGGAGAATTTGGACCCCTGCGTGTTGGGTCACGTGTCTGCACTTTGCTTCCAATCA
>NW_011890683.1:7126-11293 GCF_000151845.1 Pteropus vampyrus
GTGCGAGCCACTGGTCCTCAGGCCATCAAGCCGGTCCATGTGGTGGGGGGAAGCCAAGTGTGGAGCGGCTGCGGGATGAGACCTCAGGCCACACTGTCCCCAGCGTGACGGGCTGTGCTGTGCCCCCCAGATTCACCTGGGGGAGCCTCAGCCCCAGGACCTCAGGACGTGGCTGGATGTGGAGACAGGCTTTACGGAGCAGATTAAGTTACATGGGGCCACCAGGGTGGCCCTGATGCCACAGGACTGTGTCCTTATAAGAAGAGGGGACGAGGACACAGACACACAGAGGGACCACGTGAGCACACGGGGAGGGGACAGCGTCCACACGCCCAGGACAGAGGCCCCGGGAGGGACCGGCCCCACCCACACCTGCATCTCGGGCGTCAGCCTGCAGGACCTGAGACAGCCGAGTGTCTGCTCGTAATTCACCCTGTTTGCCGTACTTTGCTGCAGCAGCCTTGGCAGAAAACACTACAAAATCCACAACAATTGCACAGCAATCCACAAAAATCCTCCCCTGAGAAACATGGCTGCCGCGATTATTCCTGTTCCTTAAAAAACGGTGAGAAGAAGCACGTGAAGAGAGGCTGGAGGCAGCAAGGGACATTTCACGAACCAAATATTGTGACAAATGAGAACAGGTTAATTGCACGCCTTAAAAAAAATGTCAGTTCCTTGCGAAAAAAGGACTTTTCTGAAATTAATTTCTGAGATCATTAGATCTTTTAAAAAATTTTTCTTACAGCAGAGAATTCTCTCTCTCTCTCTTTTTTTTTAACCATATGGCACGTTCTCGGCTGTTTGAATCCGAGACCCGGGAAAGGACCGGGCACTCCCGTGGAAAACGCCTGTTTGTGGCTCTGCGGTGACGTGGCATCTCCCCCTCTCTGCGGTTTTCACTAAAAAAACAGGAGGCCACAGAGGCAGCGACAGCCTCCCGGGCAGGAAATGCAGAGACTCCCGGCCTGCGACGCTGCCGCCTGCCCCATCCCCGAGGACCGTGTGTCCTGGTGGGGCCGCTGTCGGCGGCTCTATCCCCCGGGCTGCCGTGGCCTCCCGCGTCCTGTGCCCTGCGTGGGCTGCGTCCTTCCGTGGCCGCACGGGGCCCTGTCAGACCGCAGGGCTGGCTTTCTGACCCTTTCCGGACGTTTGCATTAAAGGTTTCTGTTTCTCCCAGGCATTTTTTTCAACGTCCTAGTTACATTTGCTTTTTCAAGTATCCATAAAACTACAGAATTAACAGACAGTCTTTGTCCTTTCTTAAATATCTGTGGCACCACGTGCATGCGCGCGCACACACACAACACGCACACACACACACACCCCCTGTGGGATCAGCTCGCATCCTGATGGGGATTCTTGTCCGATGCCTGTGTTGCTCCGGGACGATGGAAGCGTCCGCACGTCATCGCAGACACGGGCAGGACGACACGGCCAGGCTCTGAGCCCGTGAACACACGCGCGTGCGACCCTCGGGCTGCATTCCGTGTGCCCGGCACGCCGAGGGACGTGAGCCGCTGCAGGCAGTGCCGTCGGCTCGCACGAAGCCGACATCGGTCCCGTCGCCACGGCCGGACGTCACCGTGACCCAGGGGAGTGTTTTGGTGACTTTCTGCCGAGGGAAGCTCTCTGGAAAAACCAACAAAAGACGTGTGAAGACCGTCTGCGAGGAAGCAGCCCGCCGGGGGGCGCACTGGCAGCCTTTGGGGACAAACGGAGTTTGTCTGCGTCTCTGTGTTGCCTGTTCTTCGGGAAGCTTCTTAGCTTCTTAGTAGCAGCCTGGACGACCAGGTTCTGTCAGACCTGGCGTGTCCTTCACGACCCCAGGAAGGAAACGATGCAGAAAATCGACACGGCACCCCAACCAAAGGGCTGTCATGATCGGGCCGATGAGGGGACATCACTCCCAGCTGTGAGTGTCGGGCCTTTGGGGACGCAGGGGACAGGGGCGTGGCTATCGGTGTAGATCACGTGACATGGTGACGCCGACTCTAAACAGTGTCTTTAATCCCCCGTCCGGAGTCACCGGAGCTGGAGTCGTGACCTCTGCTTTCTCGTTGTCCTTGCAAACGGGTCTTTGGGACACAGGTCGCTCAGGCCCCGTGTGAAGGTGACTCTGTCCTGCTTTAACATCCTGAGGGTCTGAGGATGAGACGAGCCGACGGCTCCCCTGGGACGGGCGCTCGGCTCCCTTTCCTGGTGTCCGTTTGCTGCGATGTCACGGCTGTCACGGTGGGAACATCTGTGAGCAGGTCGCCTGTCCCGAAACCCTCGTGCGTCTCTCTCTGGTGTCGGACACACGCGTGTTGGTTCCTCCGAGAGCCAGGTTTCCCTTTCCTTGTGTGAATCTCCGTTTCCAACGGCTTTTCCGTGTCATGCGTGGACGATGCTGCTCAGCTGGTCGCTGCTGCAAAGCTTCTGTCTTTGCAGGTTTTTTCATCAGAACGATGGGAACGTCACCGGACGAATCCCGTGAGCCTTGTTCGCCGTGTTCCGAGTCCCTCGGTGTAGGTGGGACCGTCCGTTCTTTGACAGCCGGAAAGAATTTGCTAAAAAAAAACCTCCTATCCGTCCCTGCCGTCCGCACTCCGCCGAGAGCCATTCTTTTGTAATTTCTGTGTTTCTTTGATGTTCTTAGTTCTGAGTCGTAATTCCCGGGATTAGCTCGTCATCATCAGCGTTTTCTTGCAAAAGGGTCCACGTCTTTGCAATTTTCCTATTTGAGCCGTCGAGGTCACATAGTAGGAATGCACTTGGCAGGAGGGGCCTGTGACTTTCGGATCTCGTGCGACACACACGTCCCTGGTTGCAGGGTGCACGTGCAGCCCCGTTGCATACATGCCCAGTCTTGTCTGCGTCCCTGTATTGGGCTCTCGTTTTGGTCTCTCCGTCCGCGAGCTGATCACACGTGTGCCCCGAAGTCTCCCAAGAGTTCTGGTGCCATCCCTTCCTCCGTGTGCGCCGAAGCGTGCTCGACGCTCAGTGTCTCACGGGGCGTGTGTGACTCCGGGGGACATGTCCAGGGAATGGCAGCTGCCGACGGAGCGTCACGTGCACCGCTCACGAGCCGCTCTGTCCATGAACGTTTTCATCGGGAATCAGCCCTATCTCGTAGGACTGCGGCCAACCCTGCTTTTTTTTTTCCCCTGTTAATTTGCAGGTTTCTCATTCATTTATTTTTTTAAGTTTTAATTTCCGTTTTCCATTGCACTTGAGCGTGATGGCAGCGTCGAGTGTGTGGCATCGTGGTAGGACATTTGCAGGGCTTATGAGGGGACCACCTCAGCGGGTCCGGTGCCCACAGTCCCTGGGCAGGGTCACCCCCTCCCCGGGCTCAGCCCCGTTCCCGCGCGGGCGACACGGCCTGTGGGCATCGGGATGCCATGCGCGGCAGCCCCAGCATCGATGCAGAGCTCACCCGCTGATAGCAGGAGGGAGCGGAGCATGCGGAGCCCGCGGGCCACCTCGCAATGCGACAACCAGGAAGGGATCGGGGGCGTGCGGTTGGGGCTCCCGTGTCTGGCCGGTTGCAGACCCCTTCCCCCGAGAGGCAGGAAGGAGCTGCTGCCGACTTTCCGCAGATCCGCTGCTGCGATGCTGGAAGCCGAGTGCGCGTGCGTGTGCCAGGCCCGGCGTCACCTGCTCCGCTGTCTGGCTGTCGTGAGGGTTTTTCTCTGTTTATTTTTATTTTCTTCCCCTCCTTGCGTGTGTTTTCGGGGAAAGTCAGAGCGGTGTGTTGGGGATTCCTGTCCAGATGGCAGTGTGTTCTAGACCGTGCGTCCCAGCCGCCCGTGGCAGAGCTCCCTGTCCCCAATCTGTCACAGACGCAGAGTCTTGTCAGTGGAACGGAATCGAGTGACTAGAAAAATCAATGTTCAAAACGTGCCAAACGGGAGCACCCAGAGCTGCTTTTTCCTCTCGCCGCTGGAGGATTCAGCAAACAGAAAAGGATCGTCGGCTGTTTTGCCAAACGCTGCTCCTCCGTGTCTGGCTCGGCAGACGGTGAGCAGCAGGGTGCGGGCGCCGCCTGTGCGTGCCGTGCTCCGGGGGTGTCTGGAGCGGATGCGCCCGCCCCCTCCGCGCTGCGTTCCTTTCGATGTTGACGGTGGCAGACGCTGCTGCTTCCTCGGTGGCCGTGGGACGCGGGCCCCATCGGTGGCCGTC
>NW_011890683.1:11993-15993 GCF_000151845.1 Pteropus vampyrus
GAGTGCGCGTGCGTGTGCCAGGCCCGGCGTCACCTGCTCCGCTGTCTGGCTGTCGTGAGGGTTTTTCTCTGTTTATTTTTATTTTCTTCCCCTCCTTGCGTGTGTTTTCGGGGAAAGTCAGAGCGGTGTGTTGGGGATTCCTGTCCAGATGGCAGTGTGTTCTAGACCGCGCGTCCCAGCCGCCCGTGGCAGAGCTCCCTGTCCCCAATCTGTCACAAACGCAGAGTCTTGTCAGTGGAACGGAATCGAGTGACTAGAAAAATCAATGTTCAAAACGTGCCAAACGGGAGCACCCAGAGCTGCTTTTTCTTCTCGCCGCTGGAGGATTCAGCAAACAGAAAAGGATCGTCGGCTCTTTTGCCAAATGCTGCTGCTCCGTGTCTGGCTCGGCAGACGGTGAGCAGCAGGGTGCGGGCGCCGCCTGTGCGCGCCGTGCTCCGGGGGTGTCTGGAGCGGATGCGCTCGCCCCCTCCGCGCTGCGTTCCTTTCGATGTTGACGGTGGCAGACGCTGCTGCTTCCTCGGTGGCCGTGGGACGCGGGCCCCATCGGTGGCCGTCCACACGCCGAGGAAGCTGGGTACAGCGTTCAGGGTGCAGTGAAATGTCCCTTCTGTGTGAAAACTAACACGCGGGTGTCAAAGCCTGTGCCGTCCCCAGCTCGGGATTTTCGCTGGCTCATGAGACCCTTGAAATGTTTGACACTGGTCACGAAACGGCAGAACTTGGCGGGCGGGCGTGTCCCTGGGCTGTGTGCCGCGGGAGACGTGGGTGTCAGCACGCGGGGACCCCGTCGCCGTCTGTTCTGGGGTGCTGGGGTTCATGTGAGCGCTTCGTCAGGAGCCGGGCTGGAAGCCCTTTGACAGGGCACAGGTGACCATGCAGAGGCCACAGCGCCCCAGGCAGGGGGACTGAGCAAGCTGCTCATGGTTCTGGAGGGCCGTGTGGCCGGGGTCCCCCACCGGAACCCAGGCTCCCCCGCTCAGGCCCCGTGGCCATTGCAGGAAGTGTTGTGAGGTGTGGCTTTCCCGCGGCCGTCGTCCGGGGACTGCCCGCTGCTCCCGGGGAGGCCCGACGTGCTGGCCCCGTGGCCGTGTTACAGCCTGCGGGCCACGTCTTCAAGGTCAGCGGGACAATCTCTCTCCCGCTCGTCTGCCGGCCAGCGGCGTCTCACACGATGACTGTGGTTGTGGGACCCCGTCGTCTCTGTCATAGAAGGAAGCCAGCCAAGGGAAGGAGGCCCCGATACCTGCCCTGCTCTGCGGAGCAGAAGCAGGTGGCCGGCCGCAGCCGCACTCAGGGAAGGGGCGTCGCGCTGGGGCGTGAGTCGCTGCGGGGCGTGGGGTCCGTCCATCCTCACCCGAAGCCCCTCATCTGTCGACCATGATAACTTCCCGGCCGGGGGGCAGGGGGACTCGCTTACAGCCGAGCTGCCGTCCACGGCCGCGGGGAGTTAACGCACCGCTCTGTCCTTTCGCAGTGGACTTTCTGTACTGCGACCTGGCGTCTCTGCGGTCCGTGCAGCTCTTCGTCGACGCGTTCAAGAAGAAGAACCTTCCACTGCACGTGCTGGTCAACAACGGTGAGTCTGTGGTGGCCCCGGGCCGGGAGGGCACTCGGGGGCGCCGGGTCCTCGTCCGCCCCCCGTTCGCATGACGCGTGCGGGGCGTGTGCCGAGCGTAGCCGGCTGTAACACGTGACTTGGCGCCGATGCCGTGGTTCCGTCCCGTGCGGAGCGGGCGTGCTCAGTGCTCCAGCTGTGCCAGGCGCGGCGGCCACACGCCGAGGGCCGGTTCACGGATCCCTGAGCACGTTCCCCGCGGAATCATCGCCGTGCAGGGTCCAGGCCGCTCACGCCCGCCGCGCCCGCATTTCCCGCCCGCCGCCTGCCCGCCTCGGCGTCTTCAGCTCCGGCCGCCCTGGACCTGCGCTGCGTCCTTCCTCCACGCCCAGTCAGAGCAGCATCGAGGTCACGTCCGCTGCTCTCGTCCTCCAGGGCCATCGACGTGCCTCGCAGGATTCGGCGGAGGAAGATGTCACGGTCCCGTGGGTGCATGCGAACGGGGGTGGCCATGCGCACGCTGCTGTGACTCTGTATCCGTTTTAAGATGTGCCCAGGCAGTCACGGTGCTTCGCAATGAGAGGCCCCTGAGGTCGCGTCACCTGTTGGGGAATATGTCATCGGCAGCTTGAAGAGCTTCCTAGGGAGGGGTCCGGACATTTGGCTTTAAAGCAGAGAAACCGTGATCGTGTTCCGCACGTCACAGGAGAGCGGTTTAGTCATCACGGGGACCCAGAGCATTCGGTCCAGCCGCCACGGGCCAGCCCATCCCCACACGCCCGGCTGAGCGCCGAATGCCTCGGATGCTTCTGGAGCACGGGACGTGGCTGTCCCCAGCGGTGACACGCGCGCTGCTGTGGTGGAAATGTGCTTTCGCCAACGGAGCCGTTGACGCCGAGGATTTGTGCAGATGACCTTGGATGGTTCCCCGATTGACCTTGAACTCACCCTTCGCACAGGGCGTCACCATCCTCACCAGACGCACACATGTGCCGGCACGGCCTCCCGCGCCCCTGGGAGATGCAGACCGGACGTGGAGCGCATAGGACGCCTTCAGCCCTCCGGAGATCAGACACTGCTTGCCCTCAGCTCCTCCTCGCTAGATGATCCGATAACGGGCCCCAGCGGAAGGCGACACCTGCCAGTCCAGCCGTTCGGCCCCACGCGCGTCGAAAGCAAAGTCTCCGTCTCCTGGGTATTTCCTCTGCGGCCCACGCGACAGAGGCCACCGCGAGAAGGGACGACCGGCGTCAGACGTGCCTGTCCCAGCCGAGGGTCGTCGACTAGGCAGACGCAGGCCCCAGGCACCCGCGTGACGCCCCAGCATGACGAGCAGCCAGTTCCGTGGACCCCGCGAAGTCTGCGAGCCAGACCGGGCGTGGGGCTTAGCGGTCGTGAGTCGAAGCCTCCGCCGCCTCCTTGTTCCTCTGTCTGGAGACGGCGTCCACCTCACCGAGCCCCACCTCCCTCCTCTGCACGAACGGCGATGAGCCGCCACCCACGCGGACATCAAGGCTGTTCCTCAACACTGTGCGACGCCCAGGGCCCCGTGCCAGGGCCGTGGCCGCACGTTTCCTCGGCCTCGAAAACCTCGCAAGTGACGAACGTGGGTTTGGCGGGAGCGGAACCACACGGGTGTCCTCGTGGGCACTGCGTGCCCTGGGCTCAGAGCGTGGCCTGTGTCCAGGGAGGGACCCTCTAAAGCCGCTGGACAAACTGCACGTACAGCCGCGTGTGAACTTACACGCGCCATTACACACGCACACAAATGCACACGCACACGAATGCACACGTACATGAATGCCCACAAATGCACATACATAGAGTGTTGTGTGTATAAGGGTGCACAATGCACACACCTAAATACTGGAGATATACGAATACGTATGTACACACACACCTGGAATGCATGCCCACAAACACACACGCACCCGTGCAAGTGCTAGCACACGGAGAGACGTGGACATGCACACATACTCAGCCACACACAAGTGCAAACGCACCAATACATGTGCTTACGTGCATGCAGATCCTATACGTGCACACATTTATTTGCAAAGGCAAATATACACAGAAACATGAAAATGCGGACATACCAACGTAGATGCATATATGTGTCATGCATTAGACACGTAGGCACATGTACTGCAATCGACGTATGAATGCACAGAAGTACACACACACACACACACACACATACACACACAGGGACAGATGTGCAGAACCCACACACGCACACTGAGCAAGCTCAGGGTTGTGCAAGGCTCAGGGCCTGGCACGTGTCCTGCGCATGGCCGTCTGTGCCCCAGCCTCTGGGGAAGGGACATGGGGACAAATTCTCGCTGAGCCTTGCTCGAAGGAGGTGGGGCACCCCGGGCCTGGGCCCGGGCTGTGAGGGGTGCAGGGCACACTCTTATCGATGTGTTTGTGGGATATCGGGCT
>NW_011890684.1:0-450 GCF_000151845.1 Pteropus vampyrus
AAGCAATCGTGTAAAAGGCAAAAGCAGCCCTGGCTGACTCCGTGATTTGGCTGCGACCTCTTCGCACAGGATGTCATGACTTTGCCCTTGACCTCCGACTCATCGAATTTCCAAAATCCCTGGTATTCTCCTCGCCAGGACACTGGGGTCAAATGGCTTTTCATCCCAAATAAAATTGAACTAACGTTATGTGTGAAATAAAACTACGGGCAGGACCAGAAATATGAGAAGAAAAATGAGAGCTCGTCACAAAAGGGATGCGTTCACGACACCACCCGTACCCCCCCCAAAAAAGCCATTGCCTTGGGGCCTGGAGGTCTCCAGAACGGGGACACTCTTGTCTCTGGTGAAGCTATTGAGTTGTCCACCATCCATCCCGACCTCTTTGGCACTCGATAACCCCACTAGGAAGCATAAACCACACTTGTGAATCTCAAAACAAGGACTCAG
>NW_011890684.1:3880-4858 GCF_000151845.1 Pteropus vampyrus
AGTCGGAACCTTGGTTCACCGTTGGTGGATATGGAAGATGACGCAGCTGCTGCACACCACAGTTCGGGGCTCCTCGAAGAGTAAAACGTAAAATCACCACACGACCCAGCAACTCCACTTCTGGTATATCCCCAAAGTACTGAAAGCAGGGTCTCGAGGAGACATTTATACACGACGTTCGTGGCAGCGTTACTCACAATAGCCAAGGGTCCAAGCAATCCGACTGTCCAACCCCAAGTGAGTGGATGAGCAAACGCGACATGTACGTACAAGGGAATATTATTCTGTCTTAAAAAGGAAGGGAATCCTGACACAGGCTACGCCAGGGATGAACCTTGAGGACATTAGGCTGAGTGACATAAGCCAGTCACGAAAGAACAAATATTTTAAGATTCCACTTATGTGAATTTGACTTAGAGTCGTCGAATGTACAGAGACAGAATGTAGAATGACGATTGCCAAGGATTCGGGGAGGGGCACTGGGGAGTTACTGATTAATGGATACGGAGTTTTAGTTTTGCAAGATGGAAAAGTTCCGGAGCTGGATGGTGGTGATGGCTGCACAATAATGTGAGTGTGCTTCCAACCACTGAACTTGCACGCTAACAAGTGGTTGGGATGGTAAACTTTATGTTATATATTTTACCAAAAATTGTAATTAAAAAAAAAAAATTCAAACCCCCGAAAGAGAAAAGACATGATGCAAATAAGAAACGATTGGTTCTGTGTTTGTACATCAGGTAGGGGATGGAAGGACACGGGTCAAATTCGCCTAAGGGATCCAGGATTCGCAGACAGTCCGGAAAGTTGCTCGAGGTCAGAAAACCACGTGCATGCTAGAGCCACATCTCCATCCAGAGTCGGCTGTCTCTAAAGCCCCGAGGCCCACCCTTGGCCCCCTCTGGCTCGTTTCTGTGAGGGGGGATGAGAAGAGGGTCCAGGCGCCTCTGAGCCTGTGCGTTTGGGTTACCGAAAGAT
>NW_011890684.1:6363-7776 GCF_000151845.1 Pteropus vampyrus
GCAGCGTGCACAAGGCTCGGGAAGCGCAAAATAGCTTCTCTCCCCTCAAACAGGCCAGAGACGCTTATTCTGGGCTGGGTTAAAAATAATCCCAAGCCCAGCGGGGAAAGAAGTGGATCTCAGAGAAGCACAGGTCCCGGGGACCACGATAGTGGGCCATTTCTTCACTTGCAGCTTAACATAGCGATCGAGGAAGTTGATGGTTTATAAATCCAGCCTTAAGAGCGTTCTCTATTCTGTCGCAAACGCATTTTTTTTTTTTTTTTGGTCTTGGACAAAATTGACATTAACGTTCCTACGCTATACTTTGCTTAAGTTTTACAATTACACACACACACACACACACACACACACACACACACACACCAATGTACGTATATATCCACATCCACAATATTAATACCGCATCTTGCACATATAAATACACATATCTAATAATTATACCTTTATATATGCATATTAATCTGGTTTCATATGCGTACCCATGGACGTGTCCATTTATGTCTATGACATCAGATGATGGTGGGGAGTGGTCTCTGGGGGAAAAGTGACCTGTGAAAGCACCGTATTTTCATCAATGGCTGAATGCACTTAGCCCTCCTCACAGAACTTACTGCAAAATGCAGAAAAGCATCCACTTTCTCCTACAGGTTAAAAGGGGCCCGATTTGAGAGTTTCCTGTGCTCATTATGCATTTGGCTCAATGTGAATGTGATTTTTTTTCTCCCCCCTTAGGGAAATATGCAGGAATCCTAGAGGAAACACTTCAGACATAAATACACCAACTTTTTGTTGAGGCTCCGGGTTCTGGGAAGAATAGCAGTTGCCAGGAGGGATGGAACAACTGAGAAATGCATCGCCCTTTTGTATTAATTAGTATTATGGACATAACCCTTATGATTTCTTCCACATCGGTTTCTAAAGAACTCAAAGGTTCCCAGCCAACTGGCTGCACCTGGACTGCTGTGGGAAACCTAATCTTCTCCTACATCCTCCCCAAGGTCGAGCCTTACAAAATCAGGACACGTTATCATAGATCCTTCACCAGATAAAGAGAGAGAAAGAGATCCGGGTGGCTGGGGTTGCCCTTGGTCACCGGCTTTGGATTTCGCTTTGACTTCCACAAGCAAGGCCTTCATCATCAGGGCCTCCTTTTTGGGCTCACCTCCCACAGCAGTGACAAGTTTCAGCCTGAATGGAACTGGCCTCTCCATCTGCTTTGTAATGACTTTGGTGCAAGGGCTTTTGACTACTTTTTCCCTACTCCCCATGGTAGAGTGCCCTGCACAGAGTAGATGCTCGCTAGAGTCGATCTCAGTTAAATTCACTCTCTTGTAATTTTCGCTCCTGCGATTTTGATGACCTGCGATCCTTCCTTAGCTTGTACAAGCAAAAATAAAACTGGGAGCTGCT
>NW_011890684.1:9218-9649 GCF_000151845.1 Pteropus vampyrus
GCAGCACTTCAGAATCTGCAGGAACCCTCGTCTGTCAATCTCTTCATTTCAAAACTGGGGGCAGAGAGGCTCGGAGAAGTCGAGATTCTCCAAGAGCTAGAGGCAACTTTGAAAACCAAGCTGGACCCAGGACCCCCCACTTCTCCGTGCTGCCCGCTAAGATATCGTGCCTGGCTGATCTGATTTCATAGTCACCGCAACTGCAGGGGCTCTAAATACAGTTTTCAATGAAAGGTCGGTCCCAGCTTGAAAGCAAAGCCAGATGTAAATTGCACTGTCAGTAAACTTGGCGCTGACGATCACGAGCTGTGACTCCCCCTGCCCCCCTACCCTGCCCGTGAGGAAAACCCAGACCTCAGTGCTCATTGTACAATGTGCTCCCTCTGACCTGACTGCAGAAGACAGCGGGGAGAACCACTTTCTGTGTGGTG
>NW_011890685.1:0-1912 GCF_000151845.1 Pteropus vampyrus
GGGGCCATTCTTGCTCTAGCTTCAGCCTCAGTGTCCTTAGTGTCCCCGCCTGCAAAATGAGGGTGCTGACGCCCACCGTGTGGCCCATGGGCCCTCGGCCACACTTGGGCAGGAGAGGAGTCCCACTGCCTTTCTGCCCTCTGCGGTCAGCATAGCAATCAGCCCATGAAAGCATGGAGTCAAGGGCACTGGCCCCCGCCAGAGGCCTGAGGGCCTCACCCCTGGTCTATCCCAGACCTCGAGGAGAGAAGGGCCCAGCGCTGCCTGCTGGGGGCGGGGGCAGGGGGCGGGGGGGCTGCCCTGGTGACAGGTCACTGACTAGATGAAGGGCCCAGCAGGGCTGCAGGAGGGGCTGGGGACCGCAGGGAGGGACCGTGAAGCACAGTGAGGGGCCGGAGAGGGGAAAAGGAAGTCGGTCTGCTCAGAGCACGGGGCAGCCACCTCGTCCCGGGCCCGACCTTCAGGCTCCAGAAGCGTCTCGGGTTTCTGAGGGTGCTGGAGAGGCAGGAACTGCTCAACCTTCCCAGCAGAGGGGGGTTGCTCTTAGGCCAGGGGGGCCCCACCCACCAGCAGGTCGGCCACGTGCACCCTGATCTCGGCCTGGGGGGGGGCGCTGGGGCAGAAGCCGGCTCCCTTCTCTGGGGGCCGTGGGGGCTTGGGGGCCTGAGGGACAGGGCCTTGGGAGGCTGTGTCCAGCCCAGCCCTGGCCCCAGGCCGGCATCCGGGAGGTCGAGATGCCCATGGACGCACCCCAGGCATGAAGGGGGCGGGCAGGAGCCCCGAGGATGCAGGAAGGAGTGGGCAGAGCTCCCGCGTGGCCCGAGGCCAGGAAAGCAGAGCGGATGCCGGCGAGTGCCCAGCCGGCCACCCAGGCGGAGGCCAGGTGGTGAGGGTGCCGGAGACTTCTGTCTCCTCTGCTTTGCTTTACTGCTTTCTACTACCAACAAGGGCTATTTTTTAATTCCAGGAAAAAAAACGTGCAGAAAAGGGACGGTACCCACCGGGCTCCTGGCGTGGGGTCCTACGCCGCCTCCGGCAGGACCCCGAGCAACCAGGGCTTCGGGACTTTAAACCCACCAGATGGGGGCCGGGACCCCTCTGTGACTGCCCCAGCCCTCGGAGTACCCGGTTGTGTGATGGGGACGCTGCAGTGACTTGCAGGTCACAGCGAGGGCTCCCTCCACGTGTGTGTGCTCCCTCGACCCCAGCAGCCCGTGAGAGAGGGCTCCTCACTGCCATGTGACAGAGCGGACACAGCAGGGCCCGGCGGGCACAGGGACTCGGGGCCGGAGGCGTGCAGAGCCGAGCATCCTGGGCCAAGAGCCCACCATCACCTGTGGCACGGCACCAGCCCCCGCCTGCCCAGGCCCCCGTCCAGCCTCACGCCGCCCTGAATGGCAGACCCCGAGCCCACAGCCCCCTGCGGAGCTGGTGCTGGTTTGGGCGACACTGGCAAGGTGGGTGGCGGGGCATGCTGGGGGCTGGTCTTGGGTGGTGGGGCATGCTGGGAGCTGGTCCTGGGTTGCGAGGCATCCTGGGGATTGGTCCTGGGTGGCATGGCATGCTGGGAGCTGGTCCTGGGTGGCGGGGCATGCTGGGGGCTGGTCCCGAGACGATGGGCCTGGCCATCTGGCGCCACACTCACCCCACCCGGGGTCCCTGGAGGGCTAAGGGAGGGGTCAGGCCCTCCGCATGAGGGACGCAGGGTGGACTGCCGGGGGCGGGACCGGAGCCAGAGTGGCATCCCCAACCTCACGCCGCCCCGCATCCTACTTTGCACCCAGGACGGTGTAAGCCGGCCCCTCCGTGCCCAGCCTATGCTTGTGGGGTCCGTGTCGAGAGGACGCGTCCCCGGCCCCCCTCCAGGCTGTCACGGGCGCCCTCTTCCCCTGAGCTTTGCCCACCGGCACCC
>NW_011890685.1:3063-3905 GCF_000151845.1 Pteropus vampyrus
AGAAGCCAGGCGGCCAGCAGGGTGGGGGGCTCCAGGGACAGGAGGGCCGACTGTTTGTCACTGGCCACGGATCCTGCTGCCACTCCCAGGAGCGGAGGTCACCCCTGCCCACTAGTGACTCATCCTCCAACGCCAGAGGCAGAAGTGATTCTGTGTCGCTTTGGGCACAGCCCCTTGGACAGTGCCCCTTCTGGCTTTGCCCTGACCGTCCTGGGACCACCATGCTGGGCAGAAACCCAGCCAGCCCTGGGGAGGGACCTAGGGCGTGTGTGAGGGGGGATGATGGTGTCTGTGTACCTGTGCGGGGGCCTCCAGCAGGTGGGGCCAGGGGGACACTGCGGTCGGCCACACCAGCGCCAGGAGCACAGACTCACGAGAAACGACAAGTCGTGTTTAAAGCCACTGTGCTTCGGGGGAGCTTATTCTCACAGAGATCGTAAACTGAGACGAACAGCTAATGTGAGAGATTTCGGTTTCTCTTAGGGAGCTGGGGATGAATAAGGGATAAGAACATAAAAATCAAGCAGCCAAAAAAAAAAAAAAAAGAAAAAAACAAGGCCAATTCAACTCTGCTGAGCACAGCTGAGCAAACGTAAAATACATTCACCACCATCCACAAGGATGAGCTGAAAATCTTACTATCGACACCGAGTCTCGATTAAGCCGCAGCCGGCTTGTGCGTGTGTGGCCAAAGAGCTGGGGATGCTAACACCGCAAAGTCTTCAACCTCCAGAGGAAAAAGTCTATAAACGGTGCCTAAGTGGATAAAATCGCGGACCGAGAACCAGCAGGTGCCCCCACCATTTAGAAGCACGAACTCTCTCATTGACCGCTTCATACTC
>NW_011890685.1:3972-4311 GCF_000151845.1 Pteropus vampyrus
GGTGGTGGCGGGTTCCCCAGTTCTCAAGTGCACGGGGACCCCACGCCTGATGGCTGGGAAGGAAGGACCCCCCTCAGCCCCCGGGAAGCCTGCAGTGACAAGGGCCCTGCCTGCCCCACACAGAGCCCACGGGCCCAGGGCCACCCTCCCAGCCCTCGAGGTGACAGCGAGGGCGTCCCCAGGCTCCTGTGGCTCCACGCTGGGGAAGCTGAAGTCTGGGTCACGGGAACAAACGTCCAGCCGGGCAGGCCTGGCATGTTTCTGCGCGCGGCCGGCCAGCAGGGGCCATGGAGGATGGAGGACACCCCCTGCGTCGGAAGCTCCGGGAGAACAGCCATG
>NW_011890685.1:4782-7078 GCF_000151845.1 Pteropus vampyrus
GAGCCTGCGCCCCGAACCGCAGCCCCTCTGGCTCCGAGCGAGGCAGGAGCAGCTGTGGTCAGGAGCAGGAACGGCAGGCGGCTCAGACCCAGCAAAAGCAGGTGCCGGGGCCGGCTGCCAGCTCTCCGTCCTCAGGCCGAGGGCGTGTGCAGGGCCCCGGGCCGCCGGCAAGCGCGCCCCGACACACGCAGACCAGCCCCCTGCGTGTCTGCCACTGACAGCACCACCCCACACTGGGCACCCCCACACTCGCATCTTGGGCTGTGGCCCCGTGTCTGGCCCCGAGCGCAGCAGCATGCGGCCTCCGATGCCACAGACCGGGCCCCATGTCACCGGCCCGGTCCCCAAGGTTCCCTCAGCCACATGCCCAAGCTGCCGCAGGTGCAGCACAGACCCTGGCAAAATGGGGGTGCAGCCCATCTCTCATGGAAAGCCCGCAGAAGCCAGCGAGGCCTTCGGGGTCAGGGCCACAGGGAGCGGCTTCGGAAATGCCAGCCCTTCGGGGGTGGAGGGCTGGAAGACGGCTGTCCGCAGTCCTGTTCCAGGGGCTGCCCAGGGGACCCCTCTCGCAGCCAGGCCCCCCCATGCCCGGGAGGCCTGGGGTGTCAGGAAGTGCTGACCGTCCGAAGTCCCGGGAACCCGCTCCCTAGAGAGGGAGATCCCACGGAGAAGAGCAGACGGCGCCCTGCCCGGCCGCGGCAGCAGGGTGCTGGTGGCCTGTCCTGCTGTGGCCAGCCAGGCTGGGGCGGGGCACAGAGCCTCCAGCACCAGGACACACCTGTCCCACAGAGGTCCGCGGTGCTCTGCGCACTTGGCCCATACTGCCAGGAGAGCGAACCACGGCACCCCATCCCATAGATGGAAGACTGGTCCCTGGGGAGTCACAGAGCCAGGGTCTGCTCTCAGGCTGGGCTCCCTGCTGGCTGTCCAGCGCCCAGCCTGCCTTGGCCCTGGAGAGGCAGAGGCAGATGGCTGACGTGTGTCCACCGGCCCTCTGTACAGCAGGCAAGGGAGATGGTGCCTCCCCGTGGCTCACTGGGAGGGACGAGGTGGCCGGCAGGAGGGCCTTTGAGGGACCTACCTGCCCTGGAGCCCCTGGCCCAGCCCACCGGGACTCTGGTCAGCATCTCAGACCCACCCCCCGTCCCCTGGGGCCTGCAGGACACAGCTGTGGGCTCACACCCTCCCACGACTTGTCTTAGAAAAGGCTGGGAAAGGCCGGCTGAACAGGCTGCGGGCGTCCACGGCTGTCAGTGGGGAGGGGTGGTGTCTGCGCACACCGCAGCTGTCCCCACACACCACGGCCGTCCCCACACACCACGGCCGTCCCCACACACCACGGCCATCCCCACACACCGCAGCTGTCCCCACACACCACGGCTGTCCCCACACACTGTGGCCGTCCCCACACACCACGGCTGTCCCCACACACCGCAGCTGTCCCCACACACCGTGGCCGTCCCCACACACCATGGCCGTCCCCTGGTGCTCCTTACACCTGGAGGGGGGGTGCATTTATGTGTCTGCTGCTGTCCAATACACCAGAGCACAGCACACACTGCGGGACGGGGCCCGGGGGAGGAGGCCCCGGGGGAGGAGGCCCCGGGGGAGGAGGCCCCACACTAACCGGGCAGGCAGGTTTGGCTCGGGGCCTCGGGAATGTGCCTCATTGGGTATAAACCAGATCCCAATGGGAAAAACACAAAGATCTCTCAAAATGGAAAAAACAGTCAATGACCCTGAGTGTTTAGAGGCCATGACAACCATGGAGAGAGGGGCCGTCTCCACGCGCTGACCCAGGAATGTGCGGTGGACCCCGGGGCAGGCCTGCCGGCAGCTCCGCACCCTCCCACGGCCCCCCGGACGCTGGCGGCACTGGTATCTGACACGCGTGTGTGGTGTCCACACGCTAAATGCCTGACATGCTGCACAATAGACAGGGGGCGTACGCACATGAAATACCTGACATATTACATATTAATTTTTACACGTAACGTTAATGATGGGAGTATCGTTAAGAACTGAGATTTTCAGCATAACGGAGATGCAAATGTAAAAGCCAACGACGAGAAAAAACCCACATCAGAAACATCAGCATGCACTCACGGCCTCCTCGGTCTGAAAGAACATAATTCCTAGCTGTGTCCACTGCACGAGCTACGGAAGGGCTGGGGCAGGACAGCGGGGGCTGTGCGCACCCTGCGCCCGGGTGCATCCTGCATGCACTTCCCTGGGCGGGACCCAGGGCCCTAGGGATCGGCTGAGGCCAGGCTGGGACCGAGAGACTGACCCAGAG
>NW_011890685.1:8258-8500 GCF_000151845.1 Pteropus vampyrus
CCCAGTCCGGCCCCGCCTCTCAGCGCCTCAGCCCCCGCCCTGGACCCAGCGTGGCCGCTGACGACACGCGTGGGCCGCGGACCGGCGGGCTGGGTGAGCGGTGCCCAGGACATCGGGTTCCGAACCTGGAGCACGGAATGGCACCTTTTACAGAAAAGCGTCGCAGCTGCAATTACGCCCGAGCTTTGCGGGGAGCAGGCTCCCCAGAGGCCGCCGCAGGGTTCTTATGAGGAGGAGGCAGA
>NW_011890686.1:0-451 GCF_000151845.1 Pteropus vampyrus
GCCATGCCCCACGCTCTGACGAAAGGACATCTGAGGGAAGGTGACCGCATCACCGGGTTTGGGGTGCAAGTTCCACAGAGTTTTCACATGATCTCCGTTTCCTGATACATATCCTCTCGCAAGACTCTAAATCACGAGTTGTACTTGAAGCCGAATCCTCATGAGAATCTTAGATGCTCAGAATGGGGAAACGCTGTTTCGTGTGGACGAGGACGAGAAAATGTCCCCTCGCGGCAGGAGCGTCGGTCCCAGGGTGCGGGGGACGGGCGGGGCTGTCGTGGACAGAACTCTGCTGCTTTGTGAAAGCAGCTAAGGGAACAGATATTAAAAGTTCTCATCACAAGAAACAATGAATAACCTTACGAGGTGACGGTAATGACTGAACCTGCCGTGGTAACCGTATGTCAGACGCTCAGGTTGTACGCCTTCAACTAGCGCAATGCAACGTACC
>NW_011890686.1:2601-6293 GCF_000151845.1 Pteropus vampyrus
TGTGTCGTGAAGATGACCGTCCGGCCTGCGTCCCGAGAAGGGGGGCGTCAGACGTGGGAGGGCACCGTCCACCCGGGGAAGCTCCAGGGACAACCTGGCACCACCATGTTCCGAATCAGAAAACACGGGGACCTGGAGGAATGGCTGGGCCGAGGGCTCCCCACAAATCAGGCCCGGAAACGCTTCCTCCCAGCTCCCCCTCGGGCCGAGACGCTGCCTCCACTTCCGCCCCCTCAGGGAGCAAGCGGCGTGAGCCACATGCACAAGGGCGAACCGAGGCAGAGGCATCGGGGTCCCCTCTGCGAGACCCGGGTCGCCAGCCGGGGCAGGCAGACAGCGAAGAGGAAGCCGGGGTCTGCGAGTCTCCCGACAATCGAGTCCCCTCGTGCCCCTTCGGTCAGGGGCAGGGACACTGGCGGAGAGTGCTGTCTTCTCCGGAAGCAGCCACCGCGTGAAAAATAGGACGAGCCTGTGTTAAGGCAGGGAGTCCCACGGCACACGTGACGTCCTTGGGAACCAGGGGCAAGGCGACCGCACGACCACGCGTGCCGCGTGACAGGACGTAGAGGACACCTTCGTAAAGTCCAGTTCCCTCGTGTCACCAACGGCCCTGCGACAGTCACGCCCTCACTGGCCGCAACGAGCCCGACCCACCCACGGCAAGCCCGCCCCACCCGCGCCATTTTACTGCAGAGAAAGAAACACTGATCATCTCAGATGCAAATGTTCCAAGGGAGCAGGCTGAACATGGTTTTACCTCTACTTGGTTTTATATTTTTTAATAGAAAGGAAAGACTAAAAGGGTTCTCAATTCATTTTTCACATCTAAAAAAGAACCATGAACGTAGATGCAAGAGTGACAGGCAGGGGGCCCACAGGGACCACTGTCACCACAGATGTGTCCCTAAGACCAAGGCCAAGCTCCCGCATGAAGTCCTTCCAGGCTAAGAAAATGAGCCGGGCCCCCGATCTGGGGTGGGGGCGGCTGGGACACTCTGATCACTGCCACCTCGTACTGAGGGTGACGGGTCCCCAGATAGCGAAGTCGTCTGAAAATAACAGCCAGCTGGAACCACAGTTCGTGAAGAAATTGGTGCGGTTCACAGAATTCTGGTCCTTGATGGCTTCTCAGAAGACGTTAACGAAACTCCGCTCACCGCCAGCCTCAGAGGACAGGTGTCCCTGTGGCAGACACCGCTGCCCTGCCCCGCCCCGCCCCCCGCCAGATGCTGGCTCCGCCCTGGCTCCCCTGCGGTATGAGGTGTCCCACCATCGGTCTTCCTGGCGATGGTGACCGCCCGCCGCTGGCCGGCGAGCACTTCCCTGCACGGCCCAGCCCTTCTCACAGAACCCTGGCGACGGCACCAAGCCTCCGTCCGCACGTGCGGAATCCAAGCCCAGAGGGGCCTGGCTCCGTCCACGGTCACGCGGGAAGCACAGCGGACAGCGGGCGTCTGATCGGGTGGAGGGACGTGGTCGTCGTGCGCCGACCTGCTCTGGAATTTCCCTTCCTCATCCATCCACCCCAGACAGCCTGGCTGTGCTGGCACAGGCTGGCCGGAGCCCAGCGCTGCGTGTCTCTAGGGAGACGGGGGGCGGGGCGGGGGGCGTGCTCCGGGGAGGCTGGCCCCGGGGCTGGCGTGCCCGCAGAAGGCGCCCCTGCGCAGCTAGGAGCGCTGTGCGGTCCTGGACGGATTCACAGAGCTGCGGAGCGGGCGCCCGGAGGCCGGGGGCGGTTTCCGGGAGCACCGCAGTCTGGATGCCAGGAACGCGTCCTCCCGTGGCGCCTCCCAAACCGGCCTCCAGCCGGCCGACCCCGCACGCCCAGGGGCTGCTCCCCAGGAAGCCTCCGCAGACAAACGTCACCGCCGCACGGCCGGGGACAGTGAGGAACACTTCAGCTGTAACAATGGAGCTTGAAGAAACGTACGGTATCTGGTTTGCCGTCTGAAGTTACCACTTTGCTCACGACTCAAGTGTAGTGAGCACGCCCCGAAGACGCCATCTCTGATTCGTAAGTAAACCAAGCGCGGGGCCCGCAGCACTTAATTCATACCGGGACGCACGAGTCTGGGGGGATGGGATCCACTTATCTGTCTTCCTCTCGTCTGTGCTCCTCATCGGCCCCCCAGGCTGGCAGGGACGGGACCCAGTCCACATTAAATCACCGATCCCACGTGTCGCCAGTCCCTTTAGGTGGCACGGCGGTCCCTCGCCGGGAGGGCTCCTGGTTTCTCCTTCCCACCTCGTCCCCTCCCCTTAGGACCCAAGGGAAGAGAGGAAGGGAGGGCCCTGCGACCTCGTCACTGGGGGTTCAGGTCTTCAGGCACAGGGTCCCCAGCGTCCTATGGTAACTGGGTAATGACCGAGGCCACTTGCTACTTCCATCTCCACCTTCGAAGTCTGGGCAGGGACCCTGGACGGGGCAAAGCAGAGCCCCGAGCGCCGCGTCTCTCCGGGCCCACGTCTGCCCAGCTGGCCGCTGGCCCCCGAGTCTGGGCCCTGGTGTCCCCCCAGCTGCAATAGGCCAGTTCCCCCCGCCACGGCAGCATCACGGGTGGGCCCATGTCCCCTCCTGGTCCCCTCCTGGTGCCAGGCCTGTGGGCCCAGCCGGCCGTGGGGTCTCCCTGGCGCCAGTGCTCTGCTTGGCCTCAAGAACTGCGGTGCGCTGCACGGGGTCAGCGAGCCCGTGACACTGACCCTTCCCAGTGTGACTGCCCACCCCAGGCCGACACCCACACGGGAACAGAATCCTCCTGCTTCCTTCTCTGTCTCCCATAATCCTCCAAAACGCCAAGGACAGAAACAAACGAGAACGTCCTTCCACGTTCCCTTTCCGTGTCCTCCTCCTGACCCCAGCCTGCGCTAAGCTGTGACGGACAAGCCCCTTTCCACCGCGGGGAGGGGACCTGCTGGCCAGGGAGCGCTGGGGGAGGGGAGGGCTTCTTTCTGGTCGTCTCTCCCTGCATTTCCTACGCGGCGAACTCAACCTCCCCCGGGGGCTGAGGCTTCGGGTCAAGTTAGGAGCAGTTTGCACTCGAAGGCAAAGAGAAGCAAACCGCGTGTCGCATGACTCCGTCCTGACCCCACACTCGTGCTTGGGCCGGGTTGGCGGTACCGCACTGTGGCTCCCTGTCCCCGTGTCTCTCTGCGAATTAGGGTGTCTCTAAGTGACATTCCTAGAGCGATGCTTCCCAACCGCCAGAGCCACGAGCGTCAGAGCTGGGAAGGGGGAACTGCCCGGCCAACGGCCTCAGCTGGAAACACGGGAGAAACACAAGCTCAGAGCCAGCGCCCGGCCCCGCGCTCGCGAGCCTGCCCGGCCGGCCCGTGCCCACCTGCTCTGGCCTAGAGCCGGCGCTCTCCCTCGGCCTGCGAGGCCACGGGAGGACGGTGCAGGCAGGCACGGCTCCGGGGGCACCGTGAGCACCCATGCGCCACTCGCCAGAGACCGAGGCCGGGGCGAGGGGCCCGTGCCGCAGCAAGGCTGCGAGGCCGATGCGCCTCGGGGGGCTCTCGTGACCCACGTTTTCTGGAAGATGGCACCACCCACTGGGCCTGAGCCATCGCTCACGGCTCACGTCCCTTCCCTGCACAGGGCACCGTGGGGGGAGCAGCGGCTGACGGCCGGTCCTACCTTCTCGGTACTTGAGGAGAATGTCCCAGATGCTGCGGCGGGAACAAGTGTCCAC
>NW_011890686.1:6343-7018 GCF_000151845.1 Pteropus vampyrus
TGGCCGAGAGCCAGCGCTCTCCCTCGGCCTGCGAGGCCACGGGAGGACGGTGCAGGCAGGCACGGCTCTGGAGGCGGTTGTGAACCGTGAGCACCCGTGCGCCACTCTCCAGAGACCGAGGCCGGGGCGAGGGGCCCGTGCCGCAGCAAGGCTGCAAGGCCGATGCGCCTCGGGGGGCTCTCGTGACCCACGTTTTCTGGAAGATGGCACCACCCAGTGGGCCTGAGCCGTCGCTCACGGCTCATGTCCATTCCCTGCACTGGGCACCGTGGGGGGAGCAGCGGCTGACGGCCGGTCCTACCTTCTCGGTACTTGAGGAGAATGTCCCAGATGCTGCGGCGGGAACAAGTGTCCACCCCGCTGGTGGGCTCGTCCAGGACCACGGTCCTCGACGTGCCAAGGAAAGCGATGCCGATGGACAGCCTCCTCCTGAGGCCCCCAGAGAGGGCGCGGGTCTGCGTGTGCCGGTGCGACATCAGCCCCACGTCCTCGAGGGTTCTGAAATGACAGCAGGGCTGTCGCTGGCCCCGAGCCCTCAGAGCCGCACCCCAATGTCACCGCAAGGATGGCGACGGCAGTGACCGCGGTCTCTGTGGGCCGGAGCTGGACCTGGGGCCTGGCCACCACCGCGCGCGGGCCCCAAGCCAGCTGCCCTCACCGTCTTGAGGCTGAGAC
>NW_011890686.1:8725-9942 GCF_000151845.1 Pteropus vampyrus
GCCCCGAAGCTCAGCTCCCCGAACACCGCTGTTTCTGGCGGGGACCTCGGTTTCTCCCTCTGGTCCAGCCGTCTCGTCTACCGGTCCCCAGCGAGAGGGGGGCCCCATGTCTCCTCGCTGGGCGACCTGGCTCCCCCACACGCCCCCTCTCGCCATCCCACTTGGCGCTTCGGGACATGCCCCGGGACCCCAGCCCCCCTGGACCCCCAGGTGGTCAACGCGGCCTGTGCCTCTCAGACCCGGGCCTCCTTCCCCACCCCGCAGCTCGGCCACGCTCGGCCTTCACCGGCCCTGCCCCAGCGGCCTCCGCCCGTCTGTCCCTCTGCCCTGCTTCCCGCTCCGGGCTCACAGACCAGCCCCCCAGAGCGCGCACCCCCACCCCGCACGACGAGCCCGAGCCCCTCGGCCCTTCCAGCTCCGTGAGCCCTGAACCGCGTCCCACGCACAAGCTCCTGCCAGCCGCCCGAGCCATGCGTCCCCACCCTGCTCGCCCATTCCCCACTTCGAGGCCAGGTCAAGTTCAAGGTCGTCCCTGAGACGCCTTCTCTGGCATCCCCAGCTGGTGGCTGAGTCGTCACTCCACAATCGAAACCATCGGCTAGTTTTCCCTTCTCACGATTACAGACCCTGACGTTTCTGAAGCTTCTCTGCCTGTGCCCTCCGTCACCACCCTGGAGCAGGGGCGGCCGAGGACGCCACTCACCTGTCGACTTGCTGACGTAAGTCCCTCTGCGTCCACTGGGGGACCTTCACCGAGGCAAAGAGCAGCAGATGCTCCAGTACCGTGAGGCCCGCGAGCAGGACGTCCTGCTGGAGACACACGCCCAGCCCGCTTCGGGCCACGGACGGGTCTGTGTGCAGATCCCTGCCGTCGATGAGGATGGCCCCGGACGTGGGCGGGCACAGTCCCGTCAGCATGGATCTGCGGGAGGAAGACAGGCGGCCGCTGCTCCGCATGCCGGCGACTCAGCCCTCCCCGCCAGCGGCCACACGCCCTCTGCTGGCCCATTCTCTAGTCACTCAAAAGCCGGAAAGGTGACAGGCCATTATGGCTGCACGGGAGCTTAAGATGATACATGCAACTTTATCTTTATAGATGAGGAAACAGGCTAAAGACATGGCTTATTTACCTAAGGCCTCAGAATCAGACGTCGGCCGAGCAGAAACGCAAACCGTGACACCCGACCCTGAGGCCAGGGCTTCCTTCTGTGAAAGGC
>NW_011890687.1:0-1101 GCF_000151845.1 Pteropus vampyrus
CTGAGGAAGCGCTCTGCGGAGGGGAGGCGTAAAACCTTTTTCCACCTGTGCCTCCCACCTCACAGCCATCGTCGTCTTATAGGGAACAAGCCTTTTTACTTATTGCCGCCCCAGTTCAGGCAACAGTGGAGATATAGACAAGGTGGCCAAAGTGTTCTACACTGTGTTGATCCCTATGCTAAACCCTCTGATCTACAGCTTGAGGAACAAGGACGTGAAGGAGGCTTCCAGAAAAGTGTTGAGCTCCAACATATTTTCCCAAAGAATATTTTCTTGGCAGGACTTGGAGTCCCCAACTGGAGTCTGGTGGAGGGGTGAATGGGTGGTCTGCAGTGTAGGAGTGGAGAGAACAGCCAGGAGGTAGGTCTCTATGAGTGAGCTGTTTGATTGCATTATTGTTTTGTCTCTGCAACTGACAAGGGTAGGACTGAGCATATTTCAAATGTGAAGCTTACCTCTTTACTTTATTCACCTGAAATATTTTAATTGGGTATGGGTAATGGACTGTTAATGCACACACATTTAGATTGCTGTAAAACCTTCATAAACTTAATAAAGAACTCAGGACGATCACACTTTCTAGTCCATTATGGAAACTAGGATTCATTTTAAAATTGAATTCCTTTTACTTAACAATGAAGAGCATATCTTTGCCAGGTTTTGCACAGAGTGAGATACCCGTGTATGTTTATATCTTGCTTGTTGTTCATTTCCTGCTTCCCTTATTATGTTTTACTCTTTGTTATCACAATGTCCAGTGTCTTTGCTAATTCGTATATTTTATATCTGAAAAATGGAGACAAATAAAAATAATTTCACGGAAGTTTTGGAAATATTAATTACATGTCATGGGCACAGGACTTAGGATAATTCATAGCACTTAATTAGTTCTCTGTCTCCGTCCGTCTCTTGTGTTGTTCTGTCTTTCTGTCTCTCTGTCTGTGTGTTTGTGTGTATATATGTATAGTATATAGATAATATATATCATGTTTATATACATTTAATAAGTAGTGGAATGAATGATCTATACAGTACTATAATGAGAAAAGTTCTAGGTGAACTGGGATATGATGGTTAACATAATATTCTGAGTTCTTTTAG
>NW_011890687.1:3626-5760 GCF_000151845.1 Pteropus vampyrus
CGTACTCATAGAAGACAGAACCGTTTCATTTTCAGGTTGTATGGTACAATTCTTTTTCTTTTGTACCTTTGTGATGACTGAATTAATTCTATTTGTTGTGAGGGCCTATGACTGCTTTTTGGCCATTTGCAACCCTCTGCCCTACACAATTGCCATATCCCAAAGACTCTGTGCTCTGCCGGTGGTTGTATCCTATGCGTGGGAGTAACATGTTCCTTAGTACTCACATGTTCTGCTATCAAACTATCTTTTTGGGGTTTCAATACATTTCTGTTGTGAGTTGTCCTCCCTGATTTGCCTCTCCTGCTCTGATTCTTATATTTGCTGGTTGCTTCTTTTCACTGTTGCCATCTTTAATGAGGTAAGTACAATGCTCTTCATTCTCACATCTTATTTGTTCATTGTTGTGACCACCCTGAAGATGCATTCAGCCGGTGGGCACCGCAAAGTCTTCTCCACCTGTGCCTCACACCTAACGGCCATCACCATATTCCACGGCACATCCTCTTCCTCTATTTTGTGCCCAACTTTAAAAATTCCAGGCACACAAAGAGGCATCTATGTTTTACACAGAGATGATTCCCATGTTGAATCCTCTGATCTACAGTCTAAGAAATCAAGATGTCAAGATACAGTCAACAAAGTAATGAAAACCCAATTTTTTTCATAGTGATTCATCTACTGATAAATAGTTACTTCTGTTTTTACGGAACACGTTTCTGATTTTTTAATGCACTATGTATCAAGAGTCATTTAAAAAATCACTTTAGATTTTTCCAAAAAAAACACACATATTTAGAATGGAAAAATATGAATTTTAGGTCAGCCAGAATATACCTAGCTCTGACTGTATAAACTAGAGAAGATCGATTGTCCTCACTCAGTCTTTATCTACAAAAAAAAATATTATATTTAGATTTAATTCATAAATAGTGTGTGAAACCAAAGAAAATATATCTGACATTGTGCATATATTTAGTAAATTCTAGTTCTGTTATCTTTTCTTCCCTGGTAGTTGATAGGTTGTAGGTGCTAAATAAGTAAACATTTTTGTTTAAATTTAGAGAAATAGATGATAGCAAAATATATAATCTTACTCTTATCTTTGGTAACTCTTCTTGCTCCTATAGAGAATGGTTGATATTAGTGTTATTCAATATTTTAAAACTCACATGCCTCTCAATTCACTAAAAATCTATACATCTATGCAATTTATTATTAACTTCAAAAACAATACATCATCAACATAATGGAGATAAAGAAACCTGCAATTTAGTTCATGTCATTCTTATTTTATGTCCCCAATAATCAATTTGAAATATGTAAAACTCCAGATTTTGTATCATTTGTTTTGTTCTTTAATTTCTATTGAAATTCAATTACTTTCCTGAATTGTACACTAGCATATTACTTTCCAACAAAAATATATATAAATTTTATTTCCTATGTTAATAAAGTTCTATGTAACCTTTGTCTACATTGAATTATCATTGTAATCATCATTACTTTACTCCTATGCAATAATTAAATATATTACACAAATTGAAAAGTTTTCAAAGAGAAACTGCAATGTCTTTCAAAATGCATGTCTTAATGATGTTGATAGGGATGAATTTTATATACTTTAATTTCAAATAATAAAACTATCTATGGATAAATGTTTTTATTGCTAGAATAATACAGATTTCAGCACACATATTTGGTCATATAACGAAAAGAAGAATGAGACACAATGTGATATTTTTTTAGCATGACACACATTTAATTCAAAAACCTTAAGAGCCATTATCATTAATGATTATTTTGATAATTTCCTAAATATCTTTAAATCTATTTTATCTGTTGATTGAGATGTATTTGGCAATCTTGTTTTGAAATAGATTTGTTGTGCAGTCATTGGAGAAATTCACTTTCTTAGTTTCCGATAAGTTTATAAAAAAAGTTTAGGTATGAATTTTTAAGTGACAATTTCATAATGCGTTAAAATACATATTATAATTTCACTTAGTTGAATGTTTGTTAAATCAATATTTTCACTCCTCTGGCCTAAGGAGGTAGCAAACTAGAACGAGATTGGCTCCTAATATTACAGCACAAAAGGCTAGATATTCTGCAAATTAAAACATTTGTGGAA
>NW_011890687.1:5810-8294 GCF_000151845.1 Pteropus vampyrus
CTCTGGCCTAAGGAGGTAGCAAACTAGAACGAGATTGGCTCCTAATATTACAGCACAAAAGGCTAGATATTCTGCAAATTAAAACATTTGTGGAATCTACTGGGTAGCTGACATCACTGGGCAATCGACAGAAACAGGCATGGTGTTACCAGTAATAGCATTCCACTGTTAGTGCAGCGGGAGAATCAAGTGAGAGGTCCTCTTTCTAGGCTACATGTACAAAGGGCAGATTCAAAGCTTAAGGTGGATTAGACATTGAAAATATCTGGCAAGTCAACCACCATCCTTAATATAAGGTAATGCTAGAGAAACGGGAATTCTGCAGTGCACTGAAGAAGCCATAGTAGCAACAAAGCTCAGTTCAAGTTCCATATTTAATATCAAGCAAAAGGAGTGGATTAATTTCCAGGCAAGATACCATTTCCTTCAGTCTCTACTGTTCAACAAATGATATCCATTCTTAAGCAAAAATTATATGGGTTAAAAAGGTCAAGAGAAGAAGAAGTACAAATTAGTAGTTACAAAACAGCCATGGAGATTTAGAGAATAGCACAGAGTATATAGTCAATATTATTGTAATGGTTGTGTGTAGAAGTAGAATAATTGTGTGGATCACTTAATAAATTATAAATATCTAAGCAAAATGAAAAAAAGGAAAAAAAATATGGCATACAAAGAAACAGAAGAAAAATCTACTATAAACAGATAATGATATAAACAGAAATAGACCCAAATATGTCCTAGACATAGAAATAGCAGACAGGAAACCTAAAATTTATATGATTCCTACGGGTTATAGGGATCAAGGTAGACAGCGTGAGGGATTTCAGCAAACTCACGGAACCCGAATGACATAAAAGTGCTGGAAAAACAATAGAGAAAAGAATGTTTTTAAGAGGCAAATGGTAGGTTCAACATAGATGAGAATTAGCAAGAATAAAAAAATAGTAAAATTAAATATAGGTCCATAGAAAATACCAAAATTATACAAAGATAAAAAAAAAGACAGTAAATAAAACCAAAGAATATACCTAAGAGCTGGATAACAATATCAAATAGTAAAAATAACTATCATTTGAAACTCACAAATAAAAGAGAATTAGCTCAGGGTGGAGGAAATACATGTAAATGTATTGGCTATAAATATTCCGAAATTAATGGAAGACACAAAATGCAGATCCAAGAAGCTCAGAGAACACATAGTAGAACGAAATCACACACACGCACACACCCAGAAGGAAAGTAAAAGAGAAAATATTGACTATTTAAGAATCATTATACAGTTGACCTTAAACAACATAGAGTTTAGGGGTCTGACACCCATTCAGTCAAAAATTGCATATAACTTTTGACTACCCAAAACTTAACTACAATTGGTAATTGCTAGTTTCAGGTCCCCCATGGGTACCAAAATCCGCAGATGGTCAAGTCCCCTATATAACATGGCATAGATCGATGCAGAGAGTCAGCCCTCCCCATCCACTTCCACGTTTAAAAATAGTACATGTATTTATTGAAAAAAATCTATTTATAAGTTTACTTGTGCCGTTCAAACCCATGTTCTTCAAAGGTCACCTGAATATTGAGCAGGCCCTTCCATCTTCAACACTATTAACATTCTGTATTGAGTAATTTTTGTCGTGGGCCACTAGCCTGTGCATTACATGCTCTTTAGCAATATCCATGGTCTCTACACACTAGATGCCAGGAGTATTACCTGTAGTTGTGATAATCAAAAATATTCCATGCATTGTGCCTTTTTAAATGTCCCCTGTGTGTTTGTTTGGGGGGAGGGTGGTGTGTGGAATTAAGTATGAAACCAACTCTACATTAGAACAACTGATGTAAAAGAAAAAAGGTAAGCAGAAGTCTGATAAAGGATTTGTATCCAGAATAAATACAGACAGAACTCTCAAAATTAAACAATACCCTTTTAAAGAAGCCGAAGATCAAAGAAGAAAGCACAAGAGAAATTATAAAATATTTTGAACTGAATAAAAATAAAAACACAATCAAAAACAGTTTAAAAGATGCTTCTAAGGTGCTCAGAGGGAAATTTAGAGATTTAAAAGAAAAGGAAAAAAAAAAAAAAAGCGCAAAGCTGTAACCTTAACTTCCACATTTAGAAACTACAAAATAAATGATGAACTCAAAGCAAACAAAAAAATAAAAAACAATAAAAAGTAAGTCTAAAATAAAGACTAGAGTATAACTTAATAATAGAGTGATGAAAAACAATACAGCAAATTAATGCATTTGAATTTTGGAAAGATCCATAAAAGATATAATTTGATCTAGAATTTAGGGCATATTTGTGTTATTTCATTACAATGATATGAGCTGTGACTCACATATATGACAATAGAATGAAATGTTATATGGCATCACAGAATCAGGAAGGAAGCATGCTTGATTTTAAAGAACTCTTTCACAAATTGAGGTATTTAAAAAATGTTCGTGATGTTATTCCACAGAGAGTAATTA
>NW_011890688.1:0-2376 GCF_000151845.1 Pteropus vampyrus
TTTTTTCCCAGTTCCCTTTCTACTAGGACTGGACATTGGTGCACAGGAGATGACTCAGTAGAAGAAACAATAGCTCTGGTCATTCTGAAAGCCAGAAAAAACTGGCCTGGTTAATTGGGTGTTAGCTGGAGAAAACTGGATTGTTATCTTGAATACAAAACATATCCTGACCGGGCACTGTGCACACTAGACGCATTCTGGAGGAGTCCAGGGTAATGCAAATAGCAGTCTATTGAGTCATTATTCATTGACTTGCTTACACTGGCAGGAAACTTTTCCCAAAGGAAGACAAATGATCCCAAACTATGATTAAAATGCATACTTTATGAATCTTAATAATCATATCAAAAAGCCTTCTGTAGTTTTCAATGTGTGGGCAATTAGCTACCCCACAGCCCTGCAAATGAACAATGAATCCATGTGATCATTTTACATTCAGTTACTGAGACAGTTCTGTTATATGCAAATCTCTTATTGGATAAACACCCCTCCCCTTGGATGGACTGATTGTGTGGCTTGGTATTTTGCCCACATGATCACAAGGGTGATTTTTCATGTGCATTTGTCCCTTTTAAGTATTCCTGAGGTGGTACTGGGGGCCTCCGAGGCTCAAAGCACCTAAAACATATCAGATTTTTTCCCAAAATATGGCAGCCAAGGTTAACTTAAATTATCAAATTTCTTCGCTTTAGACAGGAATTTAGAAACTCAGGTAATAATAGTGCTTATCCCCTACAATCAGAAGCTCTATCTTTTGTTAATAAACAATGGGAAAACAAGTTTATTTCTATGTAATGCATTCAGTTTGGTAGCCAAAAATCTTCAAAATGTGGAAATTGGGGGGATTAATAAAAGATCCCCGTGTAAATCAACAAACGCAAATAAATAAGAAACATGTCCCCCTTGAAAAAAAACTGATAAAAGTGAATTGAGGGGAGGGGTATTGGTTGGTGCAGATTCATTTACCCATCAGATAATTATTTATTTAAATTCTGGGTGCTGGGCACTGTACCGGCACCCAGAGAAATAGAGGAAAGAGAAGGAATTGCCATTCTAGATGGGGAAAAATTTTAATATGTACTTATGTACATGTGACATATTTTTGTGCCTGTTATTTAATCCACTTAATAAGTTGAGTCTATTGCAATGAAAGCGAGGAATGAAAATAGTTGAAAAGAATTTTCAAGATAAGATTGGGTCTATGAGTTTAAAATGGTTTTAAACCAAAAGCTATTCTGATAATCTTTAGACATGACACATGGGTAGAAAATGAGATCTGCATATTCAAGGCAGCCAATCTGTGTATGTGCAGTCATTGACCTAGTGGCTGCTCTATCATTAATCTAAGTACATTCTGCAGATTATTATCCCTTGAGAAAAAAATCAGAGGGGCGGAGGAGTGGGACATGATCAACTTGATTTGGGAATCACTGAACACTTTCTCTCCATCTTAGAGATTCATGACAAATCTTCACATTTTAAAAGCTATATGAGGTATATGGCATCCAAGAACCTAGTTTGATTTATGAAAACCAGTCTTTCCCAAACTTACTTGATCATGGATGGAATTTTTTGTGTATCACCTATTGACACCCCATGGAAATAGTGCTCCCTAGAACATTCTCTTGGAAATGCTGCAGTAATAGATAACAAACATGTATCTATCTATTGCTCTTAAAAGAATATTTGTAGACCACTTGGACTACTGACCTCAATGATACTTTGCAGAGATTAAACTGCCAAATCCTGCTGTGCACATTTTCAGAAACTAATGTTCATATATTGAAGCAAATCGTACAAGTTGAAACTCAAAATAACTAAGTATATAAGAAAGAATAACCTATAACATGAAAGTTTATGACCAAATGCAAAAGAGAAGAAAAGGTTTTATCCAGAACAGCCAATCTCTTGTTAAACAACCTTTATGAACTGCTTAGTTTTCTTTCTTTCTTCTTGACATAAACATGATTCAGCTATTTGCATCGATTCTTACACGATCGCTTTGTTAGTTTCAAGTTGTGCGTTACCCCTTCAGAGAAGGCTGAAATAATTCAGCAGGAGACAGGGTCAGCCAAAGGGAGTCATGCTCTTTGGTTATAAAGAAAGTACCTACAGAGAGCCACAGGGAGTTCATTAGCTTTGATGTAATATATTCGTAAGATCAATGAAGTTAGTCAAAATAATTATTTTTTCCAGTATGTTAGGGCTCCACAGAGGGTATCCCTTTAGGCCTTTGTCTTTGATAAGGTCTCTGTGGCATCAAAAGTCAGTTAAACACAGACCTCGTTCTCAACGGTACTAGGTTTCAGTTATATAAGATGAATAAGTCCTAGGATCCTCTGTATGGCATAGAGCCTACAGTTAACAATACTCTAT
>NW_011890688.1:4626-4964 GCF_000151845.1 Pteropus vampyrus
TTATATCTCTAGATTAAATTTATTAGAATTCTTAATTCTTAAGTAAGGATTAGCATCGATATACTTTTTAATTTCCCCTGTACTCTCTAAAGTTCGGCCCATCTGAGGCAGAAGAAGGCAAAATCACAGCACACAAATCTTTCCAAAGTATGTGGACTAGGAAACCTAAATTGTGAAGCTGATTCTTTTGTCATAATCGAAAAGTACTTGTAACACACAGGCAGCTCTCACCAAACCTACCCACAGTGGAAGCCTCCCCTTATCTTATCTTGACTTCAAAATTCTTCATTTGCTTTCTTCATAGGGCTGGACTGCAGGCCAATTAGTTTCTAGATGGT
>NW_011890688.1:5014-5484 GCF_000151845.1 Pteropus vampyrus
ATTACTAGACTAGAAAGTAGATTTGAGCTCCAATTCAAGTCTGTCAGTAATTATTGCATAATTTCTCTGGGCCTCAGTTTCCTTGCCATAGCAATAACGACTACTTGTTGAAAGCTTTCGTACACTACTATGTCCTGGTTACTTTTCTAAAAGCACTTTTGCATTTCAACTCATAGAATCCTCCCAACAACCTTATAGACTAAGTACCATTAGTAACCCTATTTTCCAGATGACAAAAGTAAGGCATAGAAAGTAACCTGCCCAGGGCAGGGTCCTATAGTAGGGTCAAATGAAATTCCAGCTCACGCTCTTCACCATCATGCTCTAAACTCTCAGCTAGAAAATGTGAGAGTTCAAAAAGATGTTCTCTCAGATTCGTTCAGCAATTTGTATTCTGTGATTCTACAATATAGCAAAAATATAGATTAAACAGAAAATTGTAAAGGACTAACTAGCCTCAGAAGGAATGT
>NW_011890688.1:5534-5870 GCF_000151845.1 Pteropus vampyrus
CAGTGGAAGCCTCCCCTTATCTTATCTTGACTTCAAAATTCTTCATTTGCTTTCTTCATAGGGCTGGACTGCAGGCCAATTAGTTTCTAGATGGTCTAAGCCAAAAGGCTTGAGAGTGAAAGAAAGGACAGTGACCTTAAGAGACAGCTTCACAGAATTTTAGCAAACTAGAGATAAAGCATGAATCAGCCACACTCATTACTTAAGCTGTGAGTTGTAGCTCTGGAAAGTGAGAAAAAGCTTCAACTTCCTTTCTGTTTTGTTTAAATAAAAAATAGTCTACAGCCATGCCACTCTGAACAAGCCCGATCCCGTCGGATCTTGGAAGCTAAGCAG
>NW_011890688.1:7777-8321 GCF_000151845.1 Pteropus vampyrus
TCTACCTGTCTGGATGGAAGATAGATAGATGATAGATAGATAGATAGATAGATAGATAGATAGATAGATAGATGATAGATAGATAGATAGACAGACAGACATAGATAATCTGTGTGTTCACGTGTCTGTTGGGAGAGAAAGAGAGAGAAGAGAGAGAGACTGAATACACAAATGGACAATGGCCAGACCCTATATAACAGTAGAACTCTGACCCACAAAGCTTCCTGCAGCAATCTGCCCAGGAACCCGCCCCCTCATCTGCAACACACCTGGGAGCCAGTCTGCGTGAGGCGAACTTGCAGGAAGTCAGACTGCTACCTGTAGTGACAATCCAGGAACCTGAACAACAGCCTCTGGAACGATCAGCCTAAATTGGCTAGAACTTGATTAATTATTGATTACTTAACTAGGTTTTATCCCTATTTCCAACTTTGGCCCAACTAGAGAGAGCCAGATATGACTCCTGATTAAGCACATAGGATGCCCTACTTCTAGTTATCCTATCTCTAGTTTCCCTATGCCAACAGCCTCCAATCATTATGGG
>NW_011890689.1:0-652 GCF_000151845.1 Pteropus vampyrus
GACTTGCACCAAAGTGAATTCCATATGGATCAATGATCAGAGAGTCGAAAGGAAAGAACTCGGAGAAAATATTTGCATTATGTACATATAATATTGTTAACAGAGAAAGACATCTCCCAAATAAGAAAATAAAAAGACCCCAATAAAAGAGATGGTTAGATATAAATAGGGGGCCGCAAAAGAAAACGCACGTGTTCAGACTCACCAGAAGTTCCATGAATTCAACAGCAATGCAGCCTTTCTAGCTTAGAGGCTTGGGAAATATTTTGAAAGCCACGATGCTCACTGGTGTTCGAGTAAGGGTGAAACAGGAAATGCACGGGGCCAGGGAGCGTCAGTGAGTGGACACTGCTGTGGAGGGGGCATCTGATGCCATCAAGCTGGCAGAAAAATAGCCAAAGAACCAATCTCAGACGAAGATGAAGAAAGCGAGAATGAGGCCGTTTCTCTCTTCCTTTCCTCCCTCGGGCTTCCTCACCGCACACTCGAGTTGAGCTGGTTGAATAGACGCGGGGACGGAAACACACACTTGCTGTCCTCCCCGTCCTGCAAGCACGAGGCAGCAGGAAGTGACTCCGGCCTCACACCGGGGTGGGTGGAGGCACTCCCCCGGGGCGCTGGTCCAAGCCAGAGGCCAGCCCTGGCTGGAGCC
>NW_011890689.1:2346-3229 GCF_000151845.1 Pteropus vampyrus
CCACTGGGTACTGTAAGGCCAGACGGAAACCGCACAGGCTGAAGGACTGGGAAAAGGACCAAGAGCCGCCCAGACTGCACACCGACAAGCCGCCCGTCCGGTCCGAGCAGAGACGGGAGACCTCCGCCAGCGGCTGACTCTCTACTGTCTGAGAGAACGGGGTGTCGGCTGAACTTCAGGGCTCTGCCCACCCCTTCTTAAGATGCAGAGAGCAGCCGGCCCACAGAGCCCCAGCCCCGGTCCCAAGGACCGAGGCTGCAAGGGCAGTGCGGAGTGATGACGTCTTCGCTCGCCTAATGTTTTGTACTATTCAAAGTGCATCTCTGGGTATTTTCTCAATTTACCCTCCAGTTAATCGTCAGAACCCCAACTGCAGACAATTGAGTGGGTATTAGCATGGTCACATGAGCAAAGGGAATGAACAGTTTGCAAAACAAGAAATACAGGCAACCAATAAACGCATACAAATAAATAAAAAGCTCTGCCTCATTAGGAATCAAAAAAAAAGTAAACTAAAACAACATATCATTTTTTATCCGTCATACTGGCAAAAAATATTTTTAGAAGTTAATGCATGTTTGATATTTCACAAAACTTACTGGGTCACTACGAAGCATCAGGCAGTAGACCAGATGAAAGGGTATGCAGACCAGAACCAGCCCGACTGAGTCCTGCCCTCAAGGGACTTCTGGTCTGGAGCAGGGCTTCCCGCTCTCTGCACCATCGACATTATAAGCCAGGTCATTTTTGTGGGGTGGGGGGATGTCCCGCACGTGGTAGCACCCTCACTTCCAGCCAGCGGACCCTAGAAGTACCCTCTCCCAAGCTGGGATAACTGAAAATGTCTACAGGTATCATAAAACGTCTCCTAGGCGGCCAAACT
>NW_011890689.1:4777-7384 GCF_000151845.1 Pteropus vampyrus
ACTGAACACCTTCGAAATCAAAACCTTATTAAACAAACAAATAAAAAATGCCAGGAAAATGCTCTAGCAGAAGTTGCTGTATGCCTGGGAGAAGAGGTCCTGTGGTCGCCTGTGGGCCACGGCCCTTTACAGAACTTGAGAAGCTGCTCCTATAACCCATGAGGGTGAATGAATGCAAAGAATGGTCAAAAAACTAAGTGGGGGGCGGGTACTGACTTCTCCATGACAAGCGATTAAAATTACACTAACTCAAATAGACATTACTGTCCTCGGGATAGGAAAACAGACTTGGATCAGAATAGCATAAAAACAACTATCTAGGAAACTGGTAAGTAATGGAAATAGCATTAAAGACTAGTGGTTGGAAAGGTGGAGCATTCAGTAACGGATGCTGGGACAATAAGCCAGCCCGATGGAAATAATCTAATCGGGCCCATACTGCATACATAAGTGAATTCCAGACGGATTTAAGCCATAAATGCTAAGAGGAACAAAAACAATTTAGGACTGCAATGATAATCTAACATTTCCTGAGTGATTGTGGGGTTCCGGGCACTCTTTTAAGAATATCACATGAGTTAATTCCATTAAAGCTGAAAAACGATTAAATGAAGCATATGCTATTATTATCCTCACTCATAAGTAAGAAAGCCTGAGTCCAGAGAGTTCTTCCCCATGCCACAAAATGACTAAGTGTCACAGCTGAGCAGCGGGTCCCTATGCCATCACACAGAGGGCCGTGTCCACACGTTGGAACAGGTACGTCCGTCTTAACCAAGACACCCGAAGCACAAACCATCAAAGAAAAGTTTGGTGAGCCTGACTACATTAAACCTTCAAATCTTTCTTTGAGGAAGACGCCATATAGCACATTAAAGACAAGTTGCAATCTAAATTGAAAAAAGTCTTTGCAACACATATAGCAGACAAAGAAATAGTATCTAGACTATACAAAGAACTCCCAAAACTTAATACGAAAAATGTTCTCAAGCCAATAGGAAAATTGGCACATCACAAACAGGGAAGCGGGAGAAGTAAATGGAAACACGTTTAACTTCCCGAGTAGTAGGGGAAATGAAAACGAACACAAGAAGAAGATGTGACTTCCACATATTCAGATGGGCGATGTCACTTGGGCACACCCTACCGGAAAAGCTGTGGGCCGGGGCTGCCTTACACCATGCCGCGGTGGCGGGGGGCAGGTACGGGGGTGCAAATCAGAACAGCCCCTCTGGAGGGAGAGAGGGACCCCAACGGCTGTGCTCCTTGGCCACAGGCACTCAGTTCCAAATTTTAAGTAAAGAAATATACAGGCAAAGAGCAAACATGGACAAGCGATGCACTAAATATCCAACTTCTCACTTGCTTCATACATACTCTTTTCTTTAGCTAGTTATATGTTTTGTTTCAAAATTTCTCTCTTCATGGCAAACAGTATAATTTTGTGATTAGTAATGGTTTTTAAATACATGTTTCAAATGAATATTCTACTTTTCTATATGTATTTATTAAAGCATCATATATTCATACAGTATTAAATAGATATTTATAAATAAACACGTATACTTTTCTTATCCCGGGATCTGTGCCTGACCTCAAGGCCCCCTTTCCCAGGTAGGTAGACCGAGGCTAAGGTGCCAGGACTCGGAGCCGGGCCTGGCTGATGCTCACACCCTTGCCCTCCACCACCATGCTGCTTGACCGAATACCCACGCGGAACCCCAAAACAAAGTCTCCAGGTGGTGCAGAGACAGAATAGGGTCGCCTGGCTACCCCTCCCCACGCTGCACCCCTGTCTGTGGGTGTCGCCTGTGTGCCGCAGGGCTAGGACCACAGGCGTGGGATGGCCAGTGACTGTGGATCGTCTCACGGTGGAAGAGTGCCCCGCTCGTCACCAGGGGGCATGGAGGGCAGAGCTCTCCCTAGACTGACTGCCCACTAGCGGATGAGGCCGCAGCCACGGTGACAGCCGCTGGGGCCGCGCCGTTCACTGCGCTGTGGCTGTGAGGCAGGGGAGCCTCTGGGCCACCACTGCAAACCTCGGCTGCACCAGGCCCACCGACCGGGGACCGGCAACCACACTCATCACCTCACGAGCGCCGCCACTAACAGGCCCCCTTCACACACTCGGCCCCGTCCTTTCCTACCCGCGGGCCCTAACCTAGAAACGCCCCCACTTAACACAATAGCGTCCCCTGCAGATCGCGGCCTGGCGCCCCCACCCAGTCTCCCGAGGCCGTCCAGACGTCCGGAGGTCCGGGAGCACTGAGCACACACTCCTCCTTCCTCCGCTCCTTTCCTCCTCTGCATTTGGGACTGATACACGGAAAAGTGAAAGATAACAGAACTTCTGACTCCAATGGCCAGAGCGCCACTTACATTACACTGATGACAGATAGAAGGGAAGTGACGACAAAGAAACCGTAACGATTGGAACACAAATAAATTTCACAAGCAAAACACTGAGTGAACGAAACCGGGTGCAAAAGCAACCCACACTGCAGGACGCGCCACAGAGCAGGCGGACCTCCGCTGCGGAGCTTGGCCGGGGCACCGGGTGAGCTGGGGTGGGGCCCGGGGGCGCAGGTACTACCGGGAAGGGGAGGC
>NW_011890689.1:8679-11204 GCF_000151845.1 Pteropus vampyrus
GGCACCGGGTGAGCTGGGGTGGGGCCCGGGGGCGCAGGTACTACCGGGAAGGGGAGGCGCCGCTCCTGTTCCAAATCTGCTGCTCAATTTAGGTGCTGGTGACGGCCACACGGGCACACGGTTGTTCACTTTGTAAGAATCCATTCATCAGAGGAGCTCGTGTGCTTTTCTGTCTGTGCGTTTTCCTTCAACACGAATTTTAAAACCACAAAGCTGAGTGAAGACGTTTTGGTTCTGGGGTGCCTGCGGCCTCTTTTAGAAAGGATAAACACATTGGCTTATAAGGCGGACAGTGAAGGGAATAATGAGGCACAATGAGAAATGGAAGGCATGGCCATGACATTCCGCGAACCATCTCCGCTGTACTTGTCACCAAAGCATCTCAACCGTAGCGAGATCGTCCAGCAGAGGCAGCTCTGCCCTCTCGCTGCAGGGACACCTGGCGATGGCTGAAGACATTTTTGGTGTCACAACTGGGTGTGCTGCTGGCATCTAGTAGGTAGAGTCCACGAACGCTGCTCCTGCACACGCAGCAAAGCCATCCTACCCTGCTTCACGGATGGGAAACTGGCAGGAGCCTGGTGCCCAAGGTCCCGTGGCTAATGAACAGGCAAAACCACACGGGAGCCGGGGTTCCCGACTTCTGGCCCCGATCGTCTTGCTCCAATGGCTTGTTGCTGGCCCTGCTGCCTGGACCCAACTTCAGACTCAATATTTCCAAATGCTGAGCCTTAAAATGTCCCCTCCCCGGGAGGTCGTGTAAACCAGGAACACCCCACCCTGTTCAAGAAACCAGAGGGTGAGAAAGAACAGAGAAATGCGTTTCCGGCGCTGTTTTCGTTGTTATTGCTTTCGATTTTACAGAGAACTTAGGAGGAAAATGTTCGCAGCCAGGGAGCGTCGCCGGAAGCCCGCGGTGCTCACACGCGACGCCGGGCCGCCGCTGGTTGGCGGGAACACGCAGAAGTGGGACATTCCGTGGGAGGGAGTCAGGTCCTGAGCCGTTCTCGCCATCTGGCCGTGTTTCCAGGGGCAGGAAGGGGACGCCTTGCTTTGTGATTTTATCTTTGTTCACGTTCGTAGCTGTGAGGGCTGCGCATCCATCGCACAGTCCGGCAAGGGGCTTTCCGGATGAAGCAGTCATGGTGCTGACTAATCTGTACGCTCAAACTAATCTGGGGCGTCTGTGGAACATGGAGCATTCGTATCCGTCAGTCCCTGCAGCTGGTTATACGTGGCCAGACGCGTCTTGGGTTGTGACGAACTTCCAACCTGCTGTCCTCCCCAGACCTCTGCCGCCCCGGAGTGGAGCGCGGGCACATCGAAGCGTGCGGAATTCGGCCACTGTCAGGATGCCTCCGCCCGCATCGGCGCGCGGCCCCTCGTCTTCGCAGGCAGTGTGCTGGGCACTCGGGGAGGACGGGGGACAGTGAAAGGCAGAGCGTAGGCGCCCCGGCTCCGGGCCCTCGGAGGAAAAACAGGGTCCCAGCTAACAGAAGGGCACAGGACACAACGAGAAACGCTCCCAAGGGAGCAGCGTATGGGCCATTCCAGAAGCTCTGGCTTCCCTAGAGTCCACCCGTGTGGTCTGCCGGCACTCAGCACCCACTGCATGCCACTCCGTCCTCCTAACTGTGACGTAATTCCGTCTTTGGCCCTGGCCTCTCTCCCGGTGCGCTCGCCTCCAGAAACCAAAGTGCCCATCGGTCCTCACGTGACAGTGAGACTATGACCCAGTGAGCAGACAGACTCTGCTGGAAACAGGCAGCACGTCACTGCCAGCTACTCCGGGTCAGACCTAGTCTAGGCGCACGCAGTGCATGGGAAGGAACCTGGTGCCGCCACACAGGCGACAGGTGACGTTGAAACAAACAAAACAACACGTCATATGCCACCAGCAGGCACGGGTGTAGCGACAAAGAAAAGGCAGGCGCAGGAAGGGACGTGAGTTGGCGGGACACCATGTTAGGAGGGGAGCCGAGGGGAGCCCCACAAGGCGCACGGGCACTGGCCTCAGCCCTCCCTCCCCTTCCGGCGCAGGCTCCCGGTGGCTCCGGCCCCCAAGGCCAGGGGAGCAAGCTAGTCAGTAAAGGGCCAGATGGCAAACGTTTCTGGCGCTGTGGGCCATGCCGCCTGTCAGAGCTCTGCCTGGGAGAATGGGGGTGGCTCTGTCTTTACACAACAGAGGCGGCCTGGACCAGCCCGGCCTGCTGGCCACAGTTCACGGACTCCTGTCCTTGATCTGACTTCTGCATCCAGTCCTGCCTCCCTGAGCCAGACCTCCAGCAGCAGCTGCTGTTACGTGAGCACAGTGTCTCTCTTCTCCAGACAAGCCATCTTCCTACCCACCGTGGCAGAGAAGCTTCCCTTGTCCGCAACCAAACGAACCCTGCAGACCTCAGAGGGCTTCTCTCGTGGAGAAGGACACTGCCCGAGTCATTGTACAGATGGCAGAAGTCACGAAGGACTGACGGCGTCATCAAGTCCTGCCACATCTCCCAGGTTCTTAAACTGAGGATCAGAGA
>NW_011890689.1:14159-14474 GCF_000151845.1 Pteropus vampyrus
AGCTCCATCATCCCCCGCATCCACCTACCTCTGCCACCTCCCCCAGGCAGCCTCCCCGCAGCAACTACACAACCTGAGGGCCATGGTCCAGCTGCGGGAAAACCAGAGGAGACGCAGCCCTTCCACACGCGCGGAAGCAGCACACCCCGTCCTTCCCGGCCAATGGCAGGGGCGGCGTGATGATGCGCGCCTCCCTGTGCGCCCCAGGGTCTGGCACACAGTAGGTGCTCATTAAAGGTATGTGATGCTGATTCAGTGCCTGAAGAAGCTATTATTCCACAAATGCATCTCAAGATCACGGCTGCGATGATCGAG
>NW_011890690.1:0-689 GCF_000151845.1 Pteropus vampyrus
GGCACGAGCTTCCGGAACCGTCCCTGGCGAACTCCCCCAGAACGCTGCACCCCAGGAAGCTCCCAGGCTTTTTCCTGGGGGGTGGTCATGTGGGCCCCCTGCCTGGCAGACACCCAGTTCCAGACTCCCAGGGGGGAGCAGGTGTCTGCAAGCAGCTGAGGCCCAGGGAGCCCCTCCTACCAGGAGTTGTGGGGACCCCCTGAATCCATGTCCCCAGAGGCAGGCGAGGCTGCCTCAGGCCCACTGTGTGAGCACGTGACCCAACACCGGTCCAAGGTCACGGGTCCCCCAGATTGATGAGGAACAGTTGAGGACAAACCTAGGACAAATGCGAAGTTATAGGGAGCAGAGCGCAGCCCCTGTAAAGGGTTTCTGAAACTCAGGGGTGCCCGCTGAAGCGGGGAGCGCCTGGGAGGGAGGGAGAGCCCTGTGGGTCGGGGCAAACTAGCCGAGGGCGGGTGCACAGCTGTCCGGGACACTTGCTGGGGGTGCCTGCCCTGCGCTGGAGTCCTGCAGAGGGAGGTGGGGTTGGGCAAAGCGGAGCGGCCACGCCCGGCCTGGGGAAGGCGGGCGCCTGGGACTCAGCCCGGCTGTCCGGTGCCAGAACTTGCAGGCAGAGCCCGGAAAGTCATTATGACACGTCCCCGGTGGCTTGTGAGTCGCCGCCTGTGGCGGCCGTGGGCCCCGGG
>NW_011890690.1:739-1937 GCF_000151845.1 Pteropus vampyrus
GGGTCGGGAGGCAGCAGGGGCCCGCGGGGCAGCGAGCGCTGCACCCCCAAAGCGGCAGAGCGGAGAGATCTGGGCGCTGGGGCGCATCGGGGCCCAGATTCAGTGCTGGCTCCGGCAGGGGTTGGTGCGGCTCTTAGACACGTTCAGTCCCTTATCCATCCACTCGTTCATCCGTCCACTCACGCGTTCGCTCATTCATTCATTCATCCGTCCATCCCACTCACGCATTCGCTCATTCACTCACCCACTCGACGAGTCTCCTGGGCACCGACTCTGGGTCAGACGGCTCGCAGAGCCAAGGCAGCAGAGGTGGGGTCACCCCTACGTTCCGGTGGGAGCACAGGCTCCGCCAGAGGAACCAGACGTGTACATCACACACATTCAGACAGGGATGAGCACGTGACTAGCCCTGGCAGCCTGGAGGGGCTCTCTGAGGAGGTGACGTCCAGCTGAGATCAGCAGGACTAGGAACCTGTCTCTGCAACAGAGCCGCAGGCCAGGGGGATGGGGCGGGGCACTAGGTGACCAATGCCCCCGGGGCAGGGCGCTCCCGGCCAGGAAGAGGGCTGGAGCCAGGAATGGAATCATGTGTCATCCTTTGTGACTGGCTTGTGTCACTGAGCATAATGTCCTCAAGGTCCATTTGTGCTAGAGCACGTGTCAGAGTTCCTTTCCTTGTTGAGGCTGAGTAATATTCCGTGCGGATACATCCTATTTTGTTTGTTCTTTTATCCGTCACTGGACACCTGGGCGGCTTCCACTTTGCCTGTCATGCATCACGCTCCTGCGGTGCCCACGCGTCCGTTCAAGTCACCGATTCCAATTACGTGGGGCGTTCGCTGCATCACACGACAGTTCTGCTCTTAATGTTTGGAAGGACCGCTAGCTACGCCGTTTCTCAAAGTGGACGCACCATCTTACATTCTCGCCAACAGTGGACAAAGTTTTCGGTTTCTCCACATTGTCTTCAGAAACTATTATTTTCTGGTCCGTTTGTTTCTTTTGACGGCGGCCGCCCCGATGGGCGTGAGGCGGTACCTTAGGGGTTTGGCCCGCATTTCTCAGACGATCATCGGCGTCGAGCGTCTTTCCACGGGCTCACTGGCCGTTCGTGTGTCTTCTCATTCCGCTCCTCTGTCCTTTGATACATGTTTTTTCATTTGAATCGTCTGCATTATCCATTGTTTCTTTCGTTGCC
>NW_011890690.1:1987-2366 GCF_000151845.1 Pteropus vampyrus
GACTGTGGAACCTGCGACTGGACTCAGGTTGAAGGACCAATGAGCTTGTGCACGTGCACTCATTCACTACCCATCCGCCATCCCCTCATCCATCCATTCACTCATCCATCCACTCACCCATCCATCCACCATCCCCTCACCCATCCACCATCCATCCGCCATCCATCCATCCACCATCCCCTCACCCACCCACCATCCATCCCCTCATCCATCCATTCACTCATCCATCCACTCACCCATCCATCCACCATCCCCTCACCCATCCGCCATCCACTCATCCATCCACTCACCCATCCATCCACCATCCCCTCACCCATCCACCATCCCCTCATCCATCCACCATCCATCCACCATTCACTCATCCATCCACCATCCCCTC
>NW_011890690.1:2416-2982 GCF_000151845.1 Pteropus vampyrus
TGTCCTTTGATACATGTTTTTTCATTTGAATCGTCTGCATTATCCATTGTTTCTTTCGTTGCCTGAGCCTTTGGTGTCATAGCTAAGAAATCATCACCAAGTGCGATGCTGTGAAGTTTTCGCCCTGTATTTTTTCCTAAGGGTTTTATACGCGTAGTCCTTACATTTAGTTGTTTGATCCGCTTCGAGTTAGTTTTGTATATGGTGTAAGATAAGGGTTCAATTCCATCCTTCTGCATGTGTACACCCAGTTTCACAGCACCGTCTGTTGAAAAGACTGCCCCTCCCCTTCCCCCTCGAATGGACTGGGCACCTCGCTGGAAACCGCGGGGCCGTCTCTGTGCGGGCTCATCTCCAAGTCCCCTCTCCCAGTCCGTTGATCTATCTGTCTATCTTTCTGCCAGTCCCGTGCCGTTTTCATTTCTTTAGTTTTGTAGTAAGTTTTGAAATTAAGAAGTTGAAGCCTCCAGTTTTGTTCTTTGTTCTCCAGATTGTTTTGGCTGTTTGGGGCCCCCTGAGATTCCACACGAATTTCAGGACGGGTTCTTCTATTTCTGCGAAAATGT
>NW_011890690.1:4969-5351 GCF_000151845.1 Pteropus vampyrus
GACTGTGGAACCTGCGACTGGACTCAGGTTGAAGGACCAATGAGCTTGTGCACGTGCACTCATTCACTACCCATCCGCCATCCCCTCATCCATCCCCTCACCCATCCATCTATCCACCATCCCCTCACCCACCCACCATCCATCCCCTCATCCATCCACCATCCCCTCACCCACCCACCATCCATCCGCCATCCATCCATCCACCATCCCCTCACCCACCCACCATCCCCTCATCCATCCACCATCCATCCACCATTCACTCATCCATCCACCATCCCCTCATCCACCCACCATCCATCCCCTCATCCATCCACCATCCCCTCACCCACCCACCATCCATCCCCTCATCCATCCACCATCCATCCACCCACCCATCCATCCA
>NW_011890691.1:0-1910 GCF_000151845.1 Pteropus vampyrus
TGCCTCTCTCTGCAGGCCCCACGGACGAAGACCTGGATGCAATGAGTCAGCGGGTCTGTTCTAAGTCACACACCTGTGACCAGGGCTTCGAGCCCGCGGGAGGGGCACAGGTCCGCACGTTTACAAGGCAGAGGAAGAAGGGTGGGCGGGCCCCCTACCAGCACATCCTGCGGGCCATAGGCCTGGGGCGTCCAGTCTGGGATCCGCCCCATGCCACTCTCGCCGTTGCCGAACTTCTCGCAGAAGGTCCCGTACTGCGGCTGCGAGTGCCCGCAGCGGTGGGGGTCGTGGAAAGCAACGTAGAGGAAGAAGGGCCTGTGGGGGAGGGGGGGAATGCTGAAGTTGCCGGGGTGACGCCCCACCCGGCCTTCCCCTGGGAAGCCCCATTCTTCAGGAGGAGACACCCCTCGTGGCTCCGCCTCCTCCCCTACCCTCCAAGTCTCCTGTGGTCCTCAGCGCCTCAGTTTCCCCATGTCCCCTCTTCCTGCGGCCAGAGTAACTTGAGTCTCGGGAAGCTTCCTCCCCACACCTGCTCGGTCACCCCTAACGGAGACCCTGGGATGCGCGCCCACGGTAGCTGACGTTTGGCCGAGGAAGGGCGGTGGAGGGGCGGGCGCCTCTCGCACCTGTCGTCCTGAGTCTGCAGGAATTTCCGAACCAGCAGCTTCATCCTAGTGATGTTCCGTCCCACCTGGAGGACGGAGCCATTCTCCTCCGTGTACGCGAAGTCGAAGGGGTACACCGCCTCCGGCCCCACGTGCTTCTTCCCAATGATGCCTGGAGGCGAGAGACCCGCCCAGAGCCCCTGGCGTCACCCACGCCCTCTGCTCCCCTCTGCGCCTGCCCACCCACGCCCCCCCAACCCCAGCAACTGGCAGCCCGGGGCCCCTGTTCTCAGTGCTCGGAGCAGGCAACTCCAGCTGAGCGCGGCTCAGGACGAGGCCCCACCCCCCGGGGCAGGGAGGAAGCTGCCATCCGGTCCCTACGTGGCGCCCAGCCCCTCACCTGTGCGGACGCCCGCCTGGCGGAGCAGCAGCGGCAAACTCTGCACCCGGTCGAACGAGCTGAAGTGGTGGACGCCCTGGTGCAGGCCGTACATCCCATTCTGGTGCTGTGGCAGCCACGGGTGAGGCGGGGCGGGGCTCCTGCTCCCCCATCGTCTCCCCGCCCTCCCTGGCCCGACTGGGACCCCAGGTGGCCAGCACCCAGAGAGATTCTCTCCCTTCTCAGTCCTCGCCCGACAGGCCCAAGGTCCCTCCCGTAGGACGTGAGCAGGAAATACAACTGACCGGGAGGGAGGGTGGGCGCCAACGTTAGGGTGGCTTCCATTTTCCTCTTTTTGCTTATTTGTGCTATATCGAGAGTAAGTGTCCGTGCTCACCCGGGCTCACAGTGACATCAGGCACAACGGCCAAGGGCCAAGGGCGGAAGCCACCCAAGTGTCCCCGGACAGATGATGAGTAAACAAAATGTGCCATGTCTAGATGATGGAACATCACTCAGCCTTGAAAAGGAATGAGCTACTGACACACGCTGCGGCATGGGCGAACCTTGGGGACGTCACGCTACGTGAAATCAGCCAGTCACAAAGGGACAGATCCCGTACACTTCTGCTCATGTGAGTACCAAGCAGGGCCAAATTCATAGAGACAGAAAGTGGAATGAGGTTACCAAGGGCAGGGGGAGGGGGTGGGGAGTGAGGGTTTAATGGGGACAGGGTGTCAGTTTGGGAGGATGAGAGTCCTGGAGATGGGACAGTGGTGACAGCTACACAACAATGTGAACGTGCCCAATGCCACTGACAGAAACTTTTACGTGTGTACCTCTCAGCACAATAAAGACGGAGCAAATGGCGGCTCCACCGTCATGCGAGCTCCCAGGACAATGTCATAACAGGAGTTAACCCCTTG
>NW_011890691.1:1960-2406 GCF_000151845.1 Pteropus vampyrus
ACAAAATGTGCCATGTCTAGATGATGGAACATCACTCAGCCTTGAAAAGGAATGAGCTACTGACACACGCTGCGGCATGGGCGAACCTTGGGGACATCACGCTAAGTGAAATCAGCCAGTCACAAAGGGACAGATCCCGTACACTTCTGCTCGTGTGAGTACCAAGCAGGGCCAAATTCATAGAGACAGAAAGTGGAATGAGGTTACCAGGGGCACGGGGAGGCGGTGGGGAGTGAGGGTTTAATGGGGACAGGGTGTCAGTTTGGGAGGATGAGAGTCCTGGAGATGGGACAGTGGTGACAGCTGCACAACAATGTGAACGTGCCTAATGCCACTGACACAAACTTTTATGTGTGTACCTCTCAGCACAATAAAGACGGAGCAAATGGCGGCTCCACCGTCATGCGAGCTCCCAGGACAATGTCATAACAGGAGTTAACCCCTTG
>NW_011890691.1:5161-10550 GCF_000151845.1 Pteropus vampyrus
TTGCTGGGGCCGGTGGGCCGCGGACCGTCTCCCAGTGTGGAGTCCCCACCCTTAGACGCCACGGTCCCGGACAAGGCCTTCGCGGGTGGGGGCCGCGTTCGATCCTGAGTGGCCCCGCCAGGCGGTGGGGTGGGGGGGGGTGGTCCGGGACCGGCTCTGCGCGCTGGGTCCGCCAGGGGACTGGAGGATGCTGCGCCCTCGGAATTAGTGGAGGGGCCTCGGACGTTCTCCCAGAACCAACTAGAACCCGTGGGGACCCTCTAGGGACGCGAATGCCATAGGTGGAGGTTGGAGTAGGACACAGCCTCAGGATGGGAAGCACCCCACCACCACCACCAGTGTCGGAGTGGGTGGAGCCCACCCTGGTGCACAGTCGGAAAGCCCGGAGAGGAGACACCTGGGGTTGGGGCAGGTGGGATTCTGGGAGAGCAGCGAGCAGGGGTCGGAAGGGCACGGGAAGGGGACGCCACCTTCTGCACAGGTTGTTGGCTTCCTCTCTCAGACCAGCAAGGTGGGGAGACTTAACCCATCTGGCTCAGATGCCACCCCACTGGGATGGGAGGAGATGGATCTTTCCTGATGTCCCTGCCCTCCCCCTTGAAGCCCAGACCCTGATTGCTGGTCTCTGTCCCCTACGCCCAGCACAGGCACGTCATCATCTGAGAAGGCGCTGGGTCAGGCCAGGCCCTTGGGGGCCAGCATGGCCCCAATGTCCTGCTGCTGCTCCCCTGCGGCCGTGCAGAGGCGGCTGCCCGTCCTGGCCTGGCTGCCCAGATACTCCCTGAAGTGGCTGAAGATGGACCTCATCGCTGGCCTCTCGGTTGGGCTCACGGTCATACCCCAGGCGCTGGCCTATGCTGAGGTGGCTGGGCTCCCACCCCAGGTGAGGTGTCTGCCCCCCTGCTCCTCCTGTCCCCTCCATCCCACCTGACCCCACTCTGGGCCCAGAAGCAGAGTAGAAATCCTCCAGACAAAGGGGGCATCCAGGGCTCAGCCCCGTGGGGCCCGAGAAGCCTTGGTTTACGACCTGGAGCGTGTGACTACCTGTGGACAGACACACGCCTTGTAACACCTCATCACTGCACTTGTCACGCTGCCACACACAGGCACCGAGCTAGTTCTGGATTGGGTGACGGGGCCAGCGGAATGGCTCATGTGGCTGTAAGAGGTTTCTCAGACTCAGACCCAGATGCAAGCACACAGGCCCCTTGCAGGCCGGTAGGAGAAAGGCCCACGGCTGTGGATCAGAGAGCAAGGTTTCCCTGCCCGTGGGCGCTGGTGGACCCTGAGGCCACAGTGGACACGCGCTCCCTGTGCTCAGACGTCTTCACTAAGGACCCCGTGGGTGTGCCTCCTGGGTGCTCATCCCTCTCTCTCCCCAACAGTACGGCCTTTACTCTGCCTTCATGGGGTGCTTTGTGTATTTGATCCTGGGCACCTCCCGGGATGTGACTCTGGGCCCCACAGCCATCATGTCCCTCCTGGTCTCCTCCTACACCTTCCACGAGCCTGCCTATGCTGTTCTGCTGGCCTTCCTGTCGGGCTGCATCCAGTTAGCCATGGGCTTCCTGTGCTTGGGTGAGACTCTCGGGCCTTCCTGCCGGGGGGCGGGGGGCTGTGGTTCTGCTCTTCCTGGGGAACCAAGGCACCTGCGTCCTGAGTTGTCTGGCCCTCAGCATTTCCTCCTCTGCATTCCAAAGGGCCGTCCCTGCGGAGGTGGGAAGGGGGAACCTAGCCTCATCTCCTGCTCTCCAAACCAGCCCAAGCAGGGCGTGTGGCCCGCCGGTCCTTAGCCCCAGCCCCACGCATGCCAACTCTCCCAGCCCACGGTCCCCCATGGCTTCTGGGATCAGCTCAGTGTGCTCCCTGTTGGCCGGCCAGGGTTCCTGCTGGATTTCATCTCCTGCCCAGTCATCAAAGGTTTCACCTCCGCTGCCGCCATCACCATCGGCTTCGGGCAGGTCAAGGTGAGCACGCTGGTTGGTGCTGGAGTATCTGCCAGGTAGCAGGACCAAAGCCTGTCCTGAGATGTCTGCGCTGGTTGACATGCTGCTGTTCCCGAGCTCAGAGCACGTGGTGCTCGCGTGGGTCCCCATTAATAAAGCGACCCCTCGGGGAAGATGTGTGATGCTCAGATTGTCCAGCAGGTAAGTCAGGGGGCCTGTAGTGACCGCCCTGCTCTCGTCGGGGTTTTCTGGCCGGTGTGCTTGGCCGCCCTCACAGAGTGCTCTCTCCCGCTGCTTTCGCCGCCCCCTCGACCAGCAGGCCCTGGCAGGTCAGCAGCACACTGCTGGATTCCGGCCAGTTCTTCCACGCCCACTTAGCTGGGTGATTTCATGTTCACGTTTCTGCCAATGTCTGTGGAATGTTTCTCAAATGCCACGCTTTTTCGTGTTTCTACATGAGCACCGCTAAGAAGCGCTGGGATTGGCGGTCACTGGTTAGCCCAGGCTGTCGTTCAGGCCCCTGGCTCTGGGCTTGAGCTCCTGGAGGATGGGACCGCTTTGCTGTGCTGGGTGCTGAGTAGCTAAGCGCTCAGCTGCCTGTGCAGAACCAGCTGAGCTGAACTGTGCACATGAGGCCAAGGGGCCCCTGGTGGCAGGCTCAGGGCCATCTCCCTGTCTCGTGACCCGGTGTCACCGCCCCAGCCTCTCCAGGGTGTGGCTCCCAGGGCCGAGCTCTGCTCCCGGCTGGTGAGCGTCCAGCCCATGGCGACGTGTGTGGGAAGCAAAGGCACTGATCTAGCCGTGCTCTTCCTGCGTGCGAGGCGCGGGGTCCCACGCCTGCCCTGTGTTTAATTCTCACAACACGGGGTGGGGTTGCATGGGGTCATCGCCTCCGTTTAGGGAGGAGGAGACGGCTTTGAAGGGAGGGGCGAGCGCCCTTACATGTAACGTGCAAGTGTCAGGGCCACCACCGCCTGGCGGGACATCTGTTCTTTGTTCTGGAAACCGTGTGCCCGTGTTAGTGTTGGGAATGTTCTCTCATACGACGGGGCGTGTGTAGGGGAGCCCCTTTCTGCATCTGTGCTTATAGACCCTCGGCCCCCAAGTCGAGGTCGTGACAGCCGCCTGAGAGCCCCAGGCTGCGGTTCGGGTGGGGGTCCCTGCCCTGTTCAGGATAGAAGCCCCCTGTAGGTGTCCACCACCCCAGTGCCCTTCCCCGTGCGGGGCTCTGCCCTGCCGGTTTGGGGGTCCTCAGAGCTGACCCCTTGCAGGCTGGGCCCCGACTTCTCTCTCAGACGCTTCCGCCCTGTCTCAAGCGGGAGGAAAGACTAAAGTACAGAGCGGAGCCCTTTTCCTCCCCCGCACCCCTGAGGGCTGCGATCCGGGCGGGAGGCCCGGGCTTGGGGTGTTCCTTCCGGCGGGAGGCGGGGCCGGCGGGCGGACCTCAGGCGGCAAACGGGGCGTCGAGCCAATGGGAACGGGGCCTGTGGTGGGGGCGGGGCCGGGGGGGATCCCTGGCCAGCGCCAGGTCCCACCAGCTTCCCTGCTCTGGGGTCGCTCGGGCTGAAACAAAAATCATTCGCAAGGGCATGCCATGAACCCCAAACGACGAGAAATGCGCCCACCCCCGGTCTCTCCCCTTCTCCCCCCACCCGTAATTTTGACCTCCTGTGCTCGGGGGCTCTGGGTCTTTGGGAAATTAGCTGGTGGTCCCGAGAATCCCATGACGTGGGCCCGCAGGAAGGGCCGGGAGGGAGGCGCCGCGGGCCCGGGTCCGGGAAGGCCGTCTAACCCGAGTTTGTCTGTACAGAACCTGCTGGGACTGCGCGACGCCCCCAGGCAGTTCTTCCTGCAAGTGTATCACATCCTCCGCAATGTCGGGGACACCAGGTACCCGCTGGCTTTGTTTCTGCCGCCCTGGGAGCAAGCCCTTCCTTCCAGACCCCGCCCCCGCCCCTTCTCCTCCGCTCCCAGGGGCCGCTCATTTCATCCTCCGGGGACTGCTGCTCAAACAGGGGCCCTGGGAGCAGCACCGCGGGGAGCCGGTTAGGATCCCAGGCCCTCTGGCCGGCCCAGACCGGCTGAGTCAGTCACGGTTACCCGGTTGGGGGTCCCTGTGCACGTGGAAGGGTGAGAAGCCTGCTCTGGACGATCTGAGAGTCCATCACGTGACCCGTGCACAGCTGGTAGCGGCAGTGGAAAGTGACCACGCGGCAGAGAAAGCGCAGACGGTGTCCTCTCCAAGGCCCGTAGCCGAAGGAGGAGGGGACACAGGGCGCAGGGAGGGCAGAGGCCACCAGGTTGTGCAGGTGCCCGAGGGATGGACGGCGGTGATCAGAGCTGGTTGTGGGGTTCCTACGTGGAGGAGGGGTCCCTCCCAGCGGGCCGGCAGGTTACAGGGACAAACAGGAAATGCTCCGGAATGAGTTTAGCGGGAGCCAGGACAGCTCTCTGGCTGGAGGAAGAAATGAATCAGCTGGGGCGGGGGCCGTAGTGGGTGCAGCCAGCGGGAGCCGCACTGAGGCCTGGAGAGGGTGGGGAGACCCAGTGACTGCCCCCTCCTCCCCCTCTGATCTTTTGCTGAGGCTTCCCAGAGCTGAACCTGCAGGGAGCTGGGGGTTTCCTGACCGTGTCCTGCAGAAAGTGGGGGGCAAACTCCTGGGGGCAGCGGAAATGGAGACCCACCGGATGGAGAACATCATAGGCCATCAGAAGTGAACCTTCTGGAACAAATGAGGCCCAAGGAGCCCAGAGAGCTCTGTGACCCAGAACGTGAGCTAGCAGCCAGGCTGCCACTGTGACAGGGACCTCCTTGCCCAGTCCTGCACGGGCTCGTGCCCTTACTGAGTCCTGAAAAAGTTTTCAAAAGAACAGGGATGCAGATTGCTTAGGAAAAAGCAGAAAGCAAATGAGAGAGAACGCTCTCCAGCAGACGTGGCATTGGCCGGCCAGCGGGCGTGGGCCACCGTCCAGGCTGGGCAGTGACCAGCGTCTGTCTGCAGGGTGGGTGACGCTGGGCTGGGGCTGGTCTGCATGCTGCTGCTGCTGCTGCTGAAGCTGATGCGAGACCACATGGCTCCCATGCACTCTGAGATGCCCCTCGGTGTGCGGCTCAGCCACGGGCTGGTTTGGACCACCACGACAGGTGAGGGGCCTGCCGGCTGAGGGACGGCTGCCACCGCTGCGCCACGCCGCACAGCCTGGGCCGCAAGTCCTGGTCACCCCAGGAGCTCCAAGCCCCATTCCTGGAGACTCCCTTATCGCCCGTCTGGGTGCGACTTGGGAACTGGGGTATTTAAAACTCGCTGGGTGGTTCTGATTCGCCCCTGAGGCCGAGAACAGTGTTTTGCAGTGGGAGTTCCCAACCAGGGGTGACTTTGCCCCCAGGGGGCATTGGGCAGTGTCTGGACATTTCTGGTTGACTCTACTGGACACTACCGGCA
>NW_011890691.1:13115-13754 GCF_000151845.1 Pteropus vampyrus
GGCCTCCCTCGCTTACGACCCGACGGCTGCCGTCATTCTTATCTTCGTTCCTTGGTCTATGACCTGCTCTTTGGCTACTTTTAAGATGCTGTCTTGACCGCTGGTCTTAGGCATCTCGATGAAGATGTGCCTGGTCGTTTGGTTTTGTTGTTCATGTTTCTTGAGCTTGGGATTCACTGAGCTTCTCGGATGTGCGAGTTTGCACTTTTCACTGAATTCAGAATTCAGAGCCTCGTGCCGCCCCCTACGCCGCTCCGCGGGCTTTCTCTGCGGACTCTGGTGCACGTGGAATAGGCTACTTGAACTTGTGCCGCGGCTACCGATTCTCTGTACGATTTTTCTGCCTTTATTTTCTTCACGTCTCATTTTGGATAGCTTCTCTTGCCACATCTTCAGGTTCACTAGCCTTTTCCCCTGCAACATCTAATCTGTTTTTAATGCCATCCAGTGTATTTTTCATTGCAAACATTATGGCTTCTATTCTTAAAAGTTTAATCTGGGAGCTGCACACATACGCACACACTCCATTGGTCCAGGTTTTAGGTTCAGGAAGCGGGGGACGCCTGTGTCACTCCATCTCGCTTGAAAGCGGAATCGTCCTGGGACAGCTGACCCCAAAGAGCGTTTCCAGCTCTGCTC
>NW_011890692.1:0-3439 GCF_000151845.1 Pteropus vampyrus
GAAAGGGCTGAAGGCTGCCTGGTGTCCCTACGTGCGTGAAGGCTGTGCTGTGCCTCCAGACGCACGTCGCGTGGCTTCTCCCGGCCCGAGTGACATGCCGTTGGCCACAAGCGAAATGTCAAGGAGCGAGCAGGGCGTCACGCTGGGGGAACGTGGGGCCGCTCTGCGGAGGGCTCGCGTCACAGCCTCCACGCACGAGGGAGCCGTGGGAGACACGGGGAGGCAGCTACGCCTGCGCATTCGCGAGACGGTGCCCGCCTTCTCCTGAACGTCGTGGCCGAAGCGTCTTCGTGACGCCAAAGCCAACGGGACGTGCCGTCACGTTAACCGGGGCCGCGGACGCGTTTCGCCCTGCCCAGCTGCCGCTGGCTGCCTGCCACGCGTTACCGAGACGACGTCTACATCACGCGAAGTGTCGTTAAGCAGAAACACGCGTAAGACGAGGCCGCGCGTCGATCGGTCGCTGAGAATGTTGTGACAGGCTCATGGGAGCGCGCCCTGGACTCCCCCGGGGACCGGCGGCTCAGTGTTCATGAATTCGGTGTCTGTGATGACCGGATCGAGAGTAGCTTCTGTGAATACTAAGAATGGACCGCGATTTTTTTCATCACAAAAGTTATACACGAAGAAAATTCGAATACGAAATCGCTGAGGGACTCGTCACGTTCCATGTACCGTAAAGGTGAGGACAGGTAGAGCTCTGCCTCGTGCCTTTTCTGTCCCTACGAAGTGTTGGCGTTTGCGCACACGCTGCACGGTTTGGGGTCGGCCGCTGGCTTTCGCGGCGTTCCCAGCAAACATCGCCTACGACCCGACTCTTCGTAGCTCTGTAAGATTCCATCCTGGGAATTTAGCGGACACTTGCGTCTAATTCTATGCCATCGAGCAGGTTCCCAGGCACGGTTGTGTGGGTTGTCCACCGCACAACCGTGGCCAACAGAGGGGCATCCGAGAGGTGACTCCAGCTCACGCTGAAACTGCCAAGCCCTGTGTCTGGCGGGGCTGTGTCTTTGTGGAGAAAGAAGTGCCGGTCAGGTCCTGAGCCTGCGGGCTGGCTCCCCAAGGGGCACGCTTTTACCCTACTTCCTGTGACATCGTACGGGCCACAGGTGTTTTGGCATCCCATCTGTTCGGGGTCACCTGACGAGCCCCGTCGTCCTGCCCCCGTCCTTCTGGTTTCCTCCCCGGTTACCCACACTTTGGAAGTGGCCCCTGCATTAAAAGCCCTCCAGCTACTCTCTTCATGTGAGTGTGCCCTGTGCTAGCTGTGCCGCCACACCTGAGCCAGGAGGAACGGGAGCAGGGAGCAGTGGCAGGAACCAGGAGAAGCTCCACCGAAGGGCCCCCTCAAGAGGAGATGTCTTCAACGTGAAGGGAGCAGACCTCTCCCCCCAGAGAGGAAGCAGGAGCCCACACACCCAGATGTAGTCCTGCCTCCCCTGACCTCTGCCAGAGTCCCCACTGGCTCAACCCAGCCAGAACCCAGAGGACACAGGAGCCTGGCCATGGTCGCGCAGATGGAGAAGGACACAGAGTGGCTGAGCAGGGCAAGGGGACGGAGTCCGTCCACACGTGCAGCTCGCAGAGAGCACTCGGAAACACCCACGCACATGCACATGGACACATGCACACACACGCACAAGCACATGCACATGGCGCACACATGCATGCGTGCGCACACACACACACGAGCACGCACACGAGCACACACATGCATGCACACACACATGCACAAGCACATGCACACGAGCATGCACATGCATGCACACGCACAATGCTCAAGCATACGCACAAGCACACACATGCACACACACAAGCACATGCACATGAGCACGCACATGCATGCATATGCACACACTGCACATGCACATGGAGACGCACGCACACACACACGTGCACACATGCTCAAGCACATGCACACACGCACACACACAAGCATGTGCACATGGCACACACTTGCTCAAGCATACGCGCACACACGCACACGCACACACCTCTGCCATCTTTGCCGCACCCTCTCCAGCCCGCAGGGCGGCGTCGTCCCAGACGTTCCCCTGGAGCGCCACCGCGGCCGTGCCCGCCGGGATGCTGCACCTGCGCCCAGTGCCTCCTCATCACATCTTTGCTCCCCTGTTTTCACCTCTAGGCGAAAAGTTCCTTGAAGTCGGGAATCATGTCTTCATTTGTTCCGACGTCCTGGGCACTTGACAAGGGCAAAAGGACGCACAGGATAAAACACATTACGACGACACTTCGGGAGTTTTTAACGCAAAAGTGTTTTCACTTTCATGTTCTATTGATTTGTCATCTGTCCCTCTTCAGACAGCATAAAATGAGAGCAACACAGGAAATGCGCTTCATTATCACACAGAGCAAAGGTCTGGCCACAGAACGGTCAGCTGGGGCGCCGGACGTAGCATCGTGTCTCTGAGTGAGCTCGAGGGTCGAAGACAAGGTTTGGAGGGAAAAGTCACAGTATCCATGCACTAAAAGGAGACGAAATGTGAGAATTTGTCAGAAAGCAAAAATGGACCTTAAAAGTAAAGTTATAGCCAGTCTCTGGCAGTGAAGGAAAACTTCATACGTCCTCCCACCTCAGACGCTTCGACCTTCTCCTAGGTCGTCAGTTTCGTTTCATTCCCGATGACGGTGCGTGAACGGGCCTTGGGTCACTTTTTACACTGTTGAGACGTTTTAGGCAGGAGAGGGGGGTTGACGCTGCAGGACATGCATTTGGGAAAATCACCGTGGAAAAGCAACGTCCTTCCAATCATAAAATCCTTGGACCGCCTCGGTAAGTTCATTTTAATCTCCTGCAATGCTGTGTGGTAGGATGATTAAATCGTGCAAATCGATGCTCTTTTTAATTATGGTTTTCTTGAGAAATTCTTAACACCAGAGCATTCTTCCACCAGATTAATAAATCTTCAGCAATTTCAGCCTGAGTAGGCAAAAGTTGGAACAGAGATGCAGGGCAGTGTCGACATATTTACAAGTTTGCTCTGAGCCGTTCCAAACTCATTATTTTTAGAATGAAGCTTTGAAAATAGCACTTCATAGTCATTCATAATCGGAAAGGCTCCCCACAACTGTGGAAGCTAGAGACCATCCACTGAGTTGAAAGGGATGGAATCAACACAGATCCTGGGAGACACAGCTCTGAACACGAACCCCTCTGGCCTGGACCCGTCAAAGCCGCACGTGTGCGCCTGGCAGGCCGGGTCGCTGAGCCGGCGGCCTCTCCGTGGGCCGGTGCCTCACGCTGCACTGTCATTTCCCGGGAACAGAGAGCATTGCCCTCTGGAAGTGAGGCTGCATTTGGAGAACCTTGGGGCGTATCAGCGCCCCGGAATCCTCACGTCCCTGGTGAGAGGAGGTCTGCAGCGCCCCGTCAAAACCTGCGTGGAAAAGTCCCTCCCGAGAAGCCCGAGCGGAGCAG
>NW_011890692.1:4539-6087 GCF_000151845.1 Pteropus vampyrus
TTTTAAATGGGTACATTTTTAAAAAGTGGCAGAAAAGAAGACAGGGAAGTTATCTAAACGGGCTGAGACACGAAGCCCGCGATTGGCATTCTTGTAAATTCCCTACAATTAGATGCATGATTTTTAAAATGCCGCTGTGTTCGTGCTGTGTATACAATTTCACACCTTGCTTTTGTCCTGTCACATTAGAACACGGGCGTTTAGAACAGACGACGGAGGGGACATCTGTGCCTGGACTGGGCGGGAGGGTCACTCGTCACTGGCGTCAGCCTGCAAAGAATAGTTCTACTGTGATAAATTCTTTTAAAATAATAATAAAAGAATTGGTAGACTAGAAAATGGGCAGGGGACAAAATCATAGTTCTAAAGCAGAGCACCTGACAACATCTCAGCGCGCCCTTTTCTGCAAAAATACAGAAACGAGGAGTGGCTTTGCGTCTGGAGACTGGCTGTGGTTCCAGGCGGACACTGGGCCTGCAGCTGTGCTCACCCCCCGGGCTGTGTCCCCCTCTGACCCCAGGACCCGTCCTAGCCCAGACGAAGGACGTGGCAATCTGGACCGGCCGGGCTCCCTCGGGGCTCCCTAGTCCCACCCTCTCGGTCTCACTCAGGCCAGCTGGGACAGGCCTTCGCCACAGAGCTCTGCAGGCGGCAGCCCGGCCCCAAGCCCCAGCCATGCCTGGCCATCCCCTGCGCCCCGGCCCTCACTCCAGCTGACACGCTCTGAGCCGCCTCTGCACGGCCGGCCGGCGCCTGCCAACCCCGCCCTGCTCCGTTCCGACCCCACAGCGCGGTCTGTCGTGACTCGGAGGCCAGGCCGCGTCACGGAGGGAGGAGAGGGCGAGACGGCCGTCCCCAGCGGAGGTGCCTCAAGGTGTCGTCGACAAGCCACTCCATGCCGGTCTCGGTCGTCGCAGACGTCTCCAGGCCACCGATGTCACCGCGCGTCTCCGTCACCTGCTCGCGTGTTCCTGAGAAGAAGGGCCGGACGCTTTCGTCGGAAAGAGCCGATGGATTCGTTCTGTGGTTTTGGCACCGTTTCCCACACTCCGTGTAAGCCATCCTCACGCGTGCCAAGTCGAATCCGCTCCGGGCGCTCTGCACACGTGTCCCCGACAGGCGCTAACAAGACCGGCCTTTGATCTGCAACGGAATTGCAAGTCTTGAAAGGGGCGGGCAGGGCGGAGCGCGGGCTTCCTGAGGACCCGGCCGTGCGGGACGCGGCCCCCAGGGAGGATCGGCGGTGACGGTGACCACGCAGGCAGAGAGCGAAGCCTCGCTGGGCTCCGGCAGGCGCTCGTCTGAGCCCGGGCGGAGGGGCAGTTGGCTGGAGAGACACTGTCAGCACCCCGCGATTCCAGGGGAGCGTTGCGACCCTGCGGGATGGAACGCACCAAATGCCACCCCGCATCCTGGTCTGCGCTCAGCTGTCCCCAAACGTGGAGATGAGGTGGGAGTCACTGAGCGGAGGTGCTGTGATTGAGAGGGTGGGTTCTCCCTGAGTCCAGGGTCTCACCCAGGTGCCCGGGGTCACGGAGCCAGGACCGG
>NW_011890692.1:7227-7679 GCF_000151845.1 Pteropus vampyrus
GCGGAGGGGCAGTTGGCTGGAGAGACACTGTCAGCACCCCGCGATTCCAGGGGAGCGTTGCGACCCTGCAGGATGGAACGCACCAAACGCCACCCCGCGTCCTTGTCTGCGCTCAGCTGTCCCCAAACGTGGAGATGAGGTGGGAGTCACCGAGCAGAGGTGCTGTGATTGAGAGGGTGGGTTCTCCCTGAGTCCAGGGTCTCGCCCAGGTGCCCGGGGTCACGGAGCCGGGACCGGACGCGCGGCACTGACCGGGACACGAGGCTGGAGAGGGGCCGGCCGCACGCACCGGGAGCTCGGCTAAGCCGGACCGAGTCCCTGGCCCCGGTAAGCTTTCCTGCGACGCCCCTCTGCCCGCACCGCTTGCCTCGTGGAATGATCCAGAAGCCTTTCCCCGAGGCGTCACGATGGTGTGAGAGAGCGTCGGGAAACGGCTCCCTGGGCCCGAGGAA
>NW_011890692.1:8886-11248 GCF_000151845.1 Pteropus vampyrus
ACCGCGCCGCTGGCCTTTCTGTAAACCCCCGTGGGAGAGGGGACCCGAGCCCCAAACCTCTGCCCGTGTCTCTCCTCTCGCTCTCCAAGTCCCTGGACTCTTGGCGTTTGGGGAAATCTCGCATCCTTAACGAGGCGAGCGGAGCATCGGGAACCACGAGCCTTCCCCAGCCTCCCCAGCCTCTTGTCACGTGTGCCACCACCTGACTGGACCTTTCGGACCCTCTGCTTCGCCACTTTCCTCCCAGCTTCCACCTCAAGTCTACCTAGGTGTCGCCCAAGGTCCCGCATCCTGCCTATTAAGCCTGTCCCCATGTATGAGCAGCCAAACCCATCCCCAGAGGCCAAAGCTGCTCTCAGAGTGTGCGGGGGCTCAGGCTGACCTTCGGACTCCCGACTCCATCCCCAAGGCCCCGGCCACGCACGTGCCCTGGCCGTGGACACCAGCCAGAACCATGCTGAGAAGAGCGGACGCGTGAGTGGACAGCAGGCCCCGCCGCGGCAGGTGTCCTGACGTCCCCCAGCTCTGAACTCCCTCCGGCCAGGCCAGCTCGGCACCCTCGGCCCACCTCGAGGCGCCTGCCCGAGCCACGAAAGAGGCGTTGCCTGACACGTCCAGACTGAAAATGTTACGAATTCAGCACACACCCCAAATTGGAATTTTGATACAGTCAGTATTATACATAAATGGCTGTGCATTTATGTATAAAAGAATAGAAAAGAACCCACCCAGACTCTCCCACATGAATGCTGGTCATCAGCAAAATTCACCACAGGAATGCTCTTAGCGTGCCGATGGCGCCGGCACCCCCACCCGGGACCCCCACCCCGGTGAACTGGGTTTGGAATCACGGGTCTTACAGAAAACAAGCAAACGTGTCACCAGCCCCTGCGCATGAGGTCCCTTCAGAAGTTCCCTGCACAGAAACCCTAGTTGGTGTCAATTTAGCTTTTACATATTTAAGGTTTTTCCTGTGCCTACTACTAATGTGGAATTCGATACTTCTTTTGAGAAGTTTCGTTATTTACGCCGTGATGTTTACGCCAGTAAATCTCCCAGGCTCCACGTATACGTCCCCAAATCCCTCCACCCTCGAATAATCCAAACCGAAAAGCTGCATCGGAAATTAATAACCATGATCATAAATCAAAGTGAGGGTTTTATCTCTTCATTTTGCATAGCGACATCATGACTAAATGAGGGCTCTGATGCGCACGGGACTTATCAAAAAAAGAGAGAGAGAGAGAGAGAGAGAGAGACCCTTCCTTAATCAAGGCACATGTCATCTCTGAAAAACTCATCAGAGTGTGTCACGGAGCGACGGTGCGTCTTGAAAATCTCTCCGTAGTGCGTCTGGAAACTCACGTTTCTCCCCATCATTATACGGGGGATACGAGCAGCGCTGATTTGCATGCACGGAGCAGTGTCTTCGTCTCTTGTCTCGTGTGCCACGCGTTTGAGCGTCTGCGATCGACGGCTACGATTGCCGGAATGTGGATTAAGAGCGCCCGCATCACGCACATGGTCCCCGCGGTCAGGACATTGCCGGAAACAGAAGGCAGAGCTGGAGCACGCGCCGCTGCTTCGGCCGACGCGGAGGCCCCCCCCCCGCGTCCTCCCCGCGCCGGGAACCAAGTGGGAACGACGCCGACAAGTGACCCTGCTCTTGCGATCTGGTGCTCAGGGCCAGCTGTCGGGATGCCAGCTTCCGATTCCCGTGGCCCATCACGTCATCGTCTCTGCTCTGCTAAGGGGACCTTCCCTCGTCGCTAAATGACACACCTGCCGGCTCTTGCCCAGTCCTCCAGCGTGGATGTTCGATGCATCCATTTCTTGCACATTGGTCGATAGGTCGATATTGGGGCCCAAAAATCTCTGGGAAGGGTTTTCGTCATTTATAATCGTGCCCGTTCTACCTGCTCATAGAATCTGAGTTTGTGCACGGAATAAATGGCAGAACACGAAGAAAAGCAGAGAGAGACGCAGAAGGCCACGTTTAGCACCACCCTCCCGAAGCAGGGCTGCCGGGACCGGCGTGGGTGTCACTGGGAGGCGACGGCCCTGTCCCCAGAGGGAAGGCGCCAAGAAACTCTGAAGATCGCTTCACACTTGAATTCACTCTGCAGCCCCCGCCGTAGGAGCTTGGAGAAATTCCTTCTCCTCAGTTTCCCGGGCCATAGAACGGGAATGGTGACATGGCTGAGTGTATTAGTGTCCTGCGGCTACTGTGACAAAGCGCCACAAAGTGGGCAGCGTAGACGGACAGAATGTGTTCTGTCACAGTTCCGGAGGCTGGGCGTCCGCAGTCAAGGTGTCGGCAGTGCCATGCTCCCTCTGAGATCTGCAGGGCAGGTCCCTCCTG
>NW_011890693.1:0-324 GCF_000151845.1 Pteropus vampyrus
GTCTTACTTTATCCTGAGCTCTGTTAAACTAGCATTTAGCAGACTTATTTCTTGCTTTGTATTTCCTTCTCCCGCCCTGGGGGTTGACTCTGTTTCGTGGAGCCATTTTTCCTGAGGGATAAAGTTTGCCTTCATCTGTGGCCGTGATGGCTGATGGTCTGGGCCCCGGGATTTAAATCTGTGTCCTTGTGCAGCCGCAGAGCCGCACCCTGCAAACCTGCAGTCTGCACTATACCTGCAGCTACTTGCCAATTGTCAGCATCTGCCAGGGGGGGGTGGGGACTAGGTCACTGAGGCAGCTCGATTAACCGGGACACCGGCATT
>NW_011890693.1:2839-3331 GCF_000151845.1 Pteropus vampyrus
TGTGAACAAGCTGTCCCCGGCTGATGGTCACAAAAGGGAAAACGTGTCACCAGTGGTTTACTTGCCACAGGACTTGTCAGAGCCTTTCACGTGACGAGGCTCGTCGTCTTCTGCGAGAGGGGACGGAGTCCTTCGCGGGGCGTGCTCCTCTGAGACCCCCGCGCTTCGGAAGCCTCTCGGGGCCCCGACCACCCGTCGCGAGGCTCGGCTCTTCCGCTTCCTCCAAGTTTTCGCTTTCACAGCGCTAACACCCCTCCTCGCGCTCGGCCCGTTCGCGGGAGGCCTCCAGCGTGAGGCCGCGTCATCCCGCGTGTGGGACCGGTTTGCCTTTCTGCCCACGCGCCGCGGCGGCTCCGGCCGCCCAGCCCACGGGCGCGCTGCGATCGCGTGAGGTTCAGCTTCTCCTTTCTCCCGTTTCTAGGGAGACCGGACGCGTTTTCCCGTGTTTATCCGCATTTAGGATTCTTTCCGCGTGCCTTACCTGCCGTTCTC
>NW_011890693.1:3381-4787 GCF_000151845.1 Pteropus vampyrus
GTACAGGCTGCCACCACCCAGGCCCCCACGAAAACACAAGTTCCCTGGGGAAAAAAGTGTCGTGTGCCACTGCCCACCCCGCCCAACCCCCGCCATGGCCGCCTTGAAATCCACTGCGTGAGGAGGCTTGCCGCGTCTCAGGATGGGCATGAGCTTGGCTCAGCTTAATCGCAGAGTGGCCGGACCCCCGAGCATGAGCCTTGGTCTCGTCTTTCTGCGGAAGCTTCGAGGACAGCCAGGGCACAGAGCAGGCTCTCCGTTCAGTGGACAGTTTTGAAAATCAGAAATCTTTCTTTTCTGGACTTACCAAAAAAGTGGCTTTTAATCGCCAAAACGAAGCCGTTCCTTTGGGAAGCGTCAATGCTTCATTGCTGGGGTCGGGGGATTGGATGCTAACAGCCGGCCATTGATGAATATTTGCCAATTTCCCTCTTCCCAACGTGTGCTGGGTGTGCGTGGCGGGGGGCGGGGAGGGGGTTCCAGTTCCACAGGCTTCATCCTCGATGAGGGACACAGAAAGGTGGTCGTTAATTGTCGTCATCGTGAGCCTTGTCAGAGCCTTTCACGTGACGAGGCTCGTCGTCTTCTGCGAGAGGGGACGGAGTCCTTCGCGGGGCGTGCTCCTCTGAGACCCCCGCGCTTCGGAAGCCTCTCGGGGCCCCGACCACCCGTCGCGAGGCTCGGCTCTTCCGCTTCCTCCAAGTTTTCGCTTTCACAGCGCTAACACCCCTCCTCGCGCTCGGCCCGTTCGCGGGAGGCCTCCAGCGTGAGGCCGCGTCATCCCGCGTGTGGGACCGGTTTGCCTTTCTGCCCACGCGCCGCGGCGGCTCCGGCCGCCCAGCCCACGGGCGCGCTGCGATCGCGTGAGGTTCAGCTTCTCCTTTCTCCCGTTTCTAGGGAGACCGGACGCGTTTTCCCGTGTTTATCCGCATTTAGGATTCTTTCCGCGTGCCTTACCTGCCGTTCTCTGTTATCTGAACGGTTTGAGGCGTTTCCTTTGGAAATTCTGGCTTTTAACCTTTTCCCGGTTTTGTGAGTCGCTCAGCCCTCCTCCCTGTGCAGAGTCGTATTTTCATTCGGTTCACACTTTTCTTCGAGGTGCAGACGTTTTCGTGTGTCGGGTCGTCGTGGCCTGTCACAGGTGTCGACAGGCTGTCTGCGAAGGGCCAGATCGTGAACGTTTCCAGCCCGTAAACCCACGTCTCGTTGTAGCACAAACCCAGCCATAGCCAATGTGAAATGAATGGGAGGTACCCAATTTACAAATAAAACTTTATTTATAAACACAGACGGCAGCCCGCAGGGCAAGGCGGGGTGCCGGAAGCCACACCCGCCGGCCTCCGTCACCTGCCCACTCTGTGACTCATTTTAACCCTTGGACTGGGATGGAGTGGTGAGCAGGTCCT
>NW_011890693.1:7677-10023 GCF_000151845.1 Pteropus vampyrus
ATGCTAACAGCCGGCCATTGATGAATATTTGCCAATTTCCCTCTTCCCAACGTGTGCTGGGTGTGCGTGGCGGGGGGCGGGGAGGGGGTTCCAGTTCCACAGGCTTCATCCTCGATGAGGGACACAGAAAGGTGGTCGTTAATTGTCGTCATCGTGAGCATTTATGCAGTGCCTTCTGTGTACCAGCTTCTTGCTGAGTGCTACGTGTGTATTAGCTCCTCAAAGCCTTGCGAGGGCTCCCTGGGCTACGTACACATAATGGTCCTGTTTTTCAGATGAGGAAAACTAGTTCAGGGCAGCGTGGTCACTAGCCCGCAGCAGGAGACAGAGGGTGGGTGACTGGTCATGTGACCCCGCCTGTTCCCACATCTGACTGTGCATCCAAATTCTCGGGGAGCTTTGTGGAAACATCCTCAGCCCCCACTCCAGATACCTTGAGTAGGAATCTATATTTTACAGAGCCTTTCTCTCCCAAGTGTCACCGCCCACCATATGCTACACTGTGTCCCCTCCCTTAGGACCTTGGAAGACTGTTCTCTGAGGCTTTGGGATCAAAATCATCTGTGCTTCTGTGGAACAGCTGCCTGTTAATGCCTTAAGGAGAATGCATGTGTTGTAATTAGTAGAGTTTCCCTTTTTGCTTTGGCCACCAGAAAGCTCAGAATCAAGTGTGCGGCTTCCTGTGGCAACTGTATTGTATTATTTGGGGTGCATATCTGTTTGCCTTTCTGTTGTAGGCCCTTTACCTCAGTTTTCTCAACTCTTTGTTTTATGGGGTATATTTTTCTGTACATGATTTCAAATTCATTTCTAGATTTTACAATGTAAATATAAGTAAAATTATATATACTTTTACGGAGGCCCTCTTAGCGTCCGTGAGAGCGTGCCACGTGCCATCGTGTCAGAGGGCCTTAGCTCTGCTGGCGTTCGCACCCGGATCACATGCGTGACAGCTCTCAGTCCCGCGGAGTGTCCTCGGTAACTGCAGACGAGTGGGACAGGGACAACCAGCTTCCGAGGCCAGGTTTCCTCACTGGACATCGGCAGTCACGGCGGCTCCTGGCAGAGCTCGACCCCTGGCTGCCAGCGGGGCACCGCGCCGTTGCTGGAGCATGGCCATCAGCCCCGCTCTGCAGATGAGGGGCCGGGCACAGAGGCGAAGGGGTGTCCCAGCGTCTCACAGTGAGTGGCAGCCGCCTGGAAGTTTCAGAGCCCTTGTCCCTAACCGCTGGGCCTCGCCCCCTGATGCCACCGTGTCCTGCTCTCATCTCGGACACAAGGGCAGAGAACGGATGACATACTACGGCCGAGTCCGGTGTCCGTTTCGTGTCGGCACTGGAGAAGCAGCGGCGTCCACACCCGCCCAGCTGTGTCCTTTGCCTGCGTCAGCATCAGCAGCCTGGAAACTGCTCTGTCCCGCGTGGCGTGGACTTTGTGCAGGTGTCACCACATCGGTCCTTAGAGCAGCCCCGTGACATCTGTAGAGCAGCCTTCAGTAGATCAGGGCCTCGCCACAGCCGGCTCCAAATGTTACTGTGACAATGACAATCGTCACTGCCGTCCTTAAAATTTCTTGCGGATTTTGCCTCCCGCCCTGCAGTTTATCCACGGCTGCTGCGACATCAAGGGAAGGGATGTTTCAAATTACGAGGAGAAGCTGAACCCCAGGAGGGCAGCCCTGGCTCCTTCCGCAGCATCGACTGCCCTTGCAACCTCTCGGGGTGCAGCCCCCCCAGCTAGAGGCTTCCTGCAGCGAGCAGGTGCTGGGCGCAGAGACGGGGACACGCTCGGACGCGTGCTGAATTGTTGCGTGTAGCAAGACACATTCCACGATGCACGTGTGACCAGCTCCGGCAGCGGAGGGTCTGGGGGGGAGGGGGTAACCGGCAGGAGAGACGCAGAGTCGGGGTGCGGGCATCGGGGAGTGGGTGACGTGGAGCACAGTTTTGATCAGGAGGTGTCAGCTCGCCGGGCGTGCAGGGGTGTCACAGGCAGTGAGCAGCCGCAGCGGTGCAGAGGGCCGAGGCGGCATTGCCTGTGGGGGACGGGGCCGGCAGGGAGGCGTGGCGGGCTGGCAGGGCCGGGCTGGGGGCCTTCCCTGCTGCCGACTCTGGGCGTTCGGGGCTCAGCTCAAGGGTCACCTCCCCAGAGGGACCTGCCTTCCATCTCCCCACGCGGAGGCTGGGTCTCGCCTGCCACGTGCACTGCCGTGTCCCTGGAGCATTCGATGAAGTGGTGAACGGTGACCAGAGGAGCCGTGAGGGCCCCCCGACGGGTCACAGGAGGGACAGGCCCTCTGCCTCCATGTGGCGGGCTGGGGTCGGAGGGCAAGCTGGGTCGTGTGCA
>NW_011890694.1:0-307 GCF_000151845.1 Pteropus vampyrus
CCACCACCAGCATCCGAGACTGTATTCCGTTGGAAGCATCTACTTGAATCTTATGCTTCAGAAACTCTGCCCGCCACTCTGTCGCCATATTTCAGACAAAGCTCAGTTAACTTGTTAAATCTTTCTCCGAAATTTTATTTTAGCTCCATTCAGCGTAAGAGGCTGCGGAAAACGTGTGAAGAAATCAGAAGATGACGAGTATTAGATACACGAATCAGAACTAGAATTTTAACCCTCGGGATTAAAACGATGCAAATGCGAGAAGCAAAACGTGTTCTGGCAACACTCGCCCCAGCCGAGCGTCGAG
>NW_011890694.1:357-2896 GCF_000151845.1 Pteropus vampyrus
CAGTGGAGGTACAGACTCACACTGTCCCCCCTGGATCTGACAGCAGCCCTCAGTGGGATTTCACTGGGGAGTGGCCGAGGGCGGGGGGTGGGGATTGGCAAGGGGATGCTTCATTGTTCCTTTTACACTGTTTCAGTTTTTTAACGTTGAGCATTGTTTTCATCTATAAAAAAGTTAACTCTTCGTGAAGTATTTAATGGGACTCTGTGGATGTTAACGTATGCAAATGCAGTCATATGCATATCCCACCCAGAGCAACCACTGATCTTTGGAAATACAACAAGTTTGAAAATCTCTTACCTCAGAAGCGACTTCTGCCAGCTTTATTCAGTTTTATCTCTTGAGCGCCAGGTCCTTAGGATGCTCCTGGCATGAATTTCGCCATGTTGCTCACGTACCATTTCAGGGGACGACGTGACACTGAGTTTGCCTGTTTCTAAGGGAGTGTTCTAACCTGAAGCAGAGCAGAAGCCTCTTGAGAGGCAATGATTCGGGAGGACCCAGTCACGCTGTAAACAGAAACTGGACACATCTCGGATTTGTTCAAGAAAGGGCCAGATGGCTTCCAGCTCGAGATCCGAGAGGAAAAAGATTTTCTCGCTCTGAGTCTTCGCAGAAAACAAATTGGACGAAGGCCCTTATTAGGCAATTTAGGGATGTTTGCTCCTGTCCTCAGAGGGCCTGGTGGCCCCTGGAGGTGGCCGGAGTGGGACTCAGGACCAGGAGGGGGGCCCCCTTTGAAGGTAGGAAAACCCGTGCGGAAGAAATCGGGCATCTTCGGGCTCCGGGACAGGAGCCCACCTCAGGCCAGTCCCCCACGGAGGGGAAGTGTGTGTGGGGTTAGTGGGTGACACCCTTGGGCCGCAGGACCGGGCAGAGGGACTTGGCTGTGATGTGGATCTGGCAGAGGCCCCGGCCGAGATGGCTGCTCGGGGGCCCCAGTTGAGGGAAGTGACTGGGTTTTGACAACTCTTGCACTGAGGTCACTGGATGGGACTGCCCTTGGAGGGCGGTGACCTTGGCCCAGGAGTGTCCTTCAGGATGAGACGTGGCCGGCACAGGCTGCACCTCTGCCACCTCTGCCTGGAACGGGGTCGGGCAGCTGGCCTGTGTCCACCACCAGCATCCGAGACTGTATTCCGTTGGAAGCATCTACTTGAATCTTATGCTTCAGAAACTCTGCCCGCCACTCTGTCGCCATATTTCAGACAAAGCTCAGTTAACTTGTTAAATCTTTCTCCGAAATTTTATTTTAGCTCCATTCAGCGTAAGAGGCTGCGGAAAACGTGTGAAGAAATCAGAAGATGACGAGTATTAGATACACAAATCAGAACTAGAATTTTAACCCTCGGGATTAAAACGATGCAAATGCGAGAAGCAAAACGTGTTCTGGCAACACTCGCCCCAGCCGAGCGTCGAGACTCGGCGGCCGTGACAGCGAGGGTTCCCGTGTCGGCCTCAGACGTCCCCCTACTCCGTCGAAATCCTGTTTCCGGTTCCCCGAGGCAGAGGAAGAGAGCACCCACCCACCACACAGTCTCTGAGCTGGGCAAAGGCCGCTAGAGAACTTTCTGGAGAACAAAGAGATCTCTGTGGATTGCCAGATCTTCCTGCGAAGCCTCGACGTCTTGGCTGTGGAGAAGGTCACTTCAGGTCATCTGAAGACCCCAGCCTCAGGCCTCTAGGACTGGGGCAGAAAAGGATCTGAGCACAACATTTGTGATTGTGAAAGGAGAGACTTTTCCTGAAGGATCCAGCGCTGGCTGAGGGACCAGGTTGGGGGAGAGGTCACTGTCTGAGCACAGGCCCCATCCCTCTGCCGGAGGCACTGACCAGGGGACAGGGACCCTGGGCTTTAGGGACGGGCCAGTGGCAGAGGGCTTAGTCCAGTGTCCCGCTGCAAATCCAGACGCTTGTCCTCGGCTGCATGTGGTGATGCTTCAGCATGTCCCATAGTCTCAGTTTTCTTACCCACCGGGGTCGAGAATTGTAGACCTCGGATGGACGGCATGACACCGAACCTGCGACCTTGATCTGGGGGACAGATTAAGGAGTAAAACCTGACAAGGTCCCCACATGCCAGAAATGGGGCGGCGTGAGCTTCGGCGAGCGTGGCAGCCGTGGCCGAGGGTAAACGCGTGGGTGCGCTGAGATCGATCACTTCGAGCATGATGGGTCAGCTCCTGGGGGACAAGCAGGTGAAGAGGAAGAAGCGGCACTTTCCCCGCCTTTCCCTTGGGACCGGCGCCCACTCGCGTGGACGGGAATGCCGGAGCATCGCCCCTTCGCAGCTCCTGCCGCGGTGGCCCCTCCGACGGAAAAGCAGACATTCGCGCCCTGACGGAGAACAGCGGCCCCGAGGGTTGGCCCAGGGGACGGGGCCTGAGTGATGGGGCCCCTGGCCTGGCCGCCACCTCATGGAGCTGCATGTGGAGGGGGCGCCGGCAGCCCACAGACGGCGGGGAACCGGCAGGGGCGGGGGGCAGATCCAGAGTCAGGCAAAGAAGGGATGTTGAAGGCCCTGGTGTGTGTCACCAGC
>NW_011890694.1:4808-6425 GCF_000151845.1 Pteropus vampyrus
GGGCGCGGGCTTCTCTCTGGGGTGATGAAATGCTCAGGTCGGCTGTGGTGGTGGATGCACCTGGAAACCATTGACTTGTACCCTTTAAGTGGGTGAGTTCGGTGGCGTTTGAATTCTGTCACAATAAAGCTGTTAAAAAAGTGGACAAATAAGCCAAGCCCCGGGGCTGGGTTGGCGGGGTGCCCTGGGCCCGGGGACTCAGGAAGAGCTGGATGAGAAGGTGGCCACGGGCCTCTCCTGGCAGCCGGTGACATGCCACTGAGCAGGAGCGGGCTGGGCGGGGGTGCCAGGCTCTGGCGAGGAGCAGAGGTGGAGGTGTGCACGTGGACGGGGGCCCTGTCCCCACAGAGCAGGACGACCCGGGGCCAGGCCAAGCTGCTCCCTTGGGAAAGCCAGTCCTGGGTGACTCATCCAGCCCCGTTCGAGCTGAGGCCCACACCTGCCTTGTCACTCAGCGCAGTTCCTCGGGATTACTTTTCATATTTGCAAAAAGCAAACCACCCCCTGGACAGCATGGCTATGTCCCTGGAGGGAGGGCCGGAGACAGTGTAACCTCTGGTCTGCTAAAATATTCGTATTGCGTACCCCAACTTACGAAAGTAAGAGGGGCTGAGGGTGGAAGTCTATAAGAAGGAGGTTTAGAGCACGCGGGCGGGCAGCCCTTCCCAGTCCACTTACATTCTCTGGTGGCCTGGACTTCTCTGCGGGGAAATCGACACCGGACCCAGGATAGAGCCAGGTTGCGGGGACCCAGTGCAAGGGCTCCCCCGGGACGGGCCTGGGCTCCCCGCCAGCAGCGCTGGGTTCAGATCGTGACTGTGCTGTGCAGCAGCCAAGGAACTGTGAGCAGGTAAGGACACAGCGGTCCCCCCCTCCCCGTGGCGAGTGACAGCCTTGTGACACAACAATGCAGAGCGAGCCTTCAGTCAGCGCACGCACCATTTGCTCTCCGCCTTTTAAACTCTCGGTGGCCCTCACTCTCCCCGTCATCCTAGGGCACGATGGCAGTGAGTCCCAGGCACCCTTCCAGGGACGTGTGTCCCCTACCACCTCCGACTCTGAACCAATGGCCGGGGGACCTATGCCAACAGCGTGACAGCCTCCTCTTCCCGCAGCCCCCACACGTGGCACAACCCAGTGTTTTCTGGGGGGGGGCAGCGAGACCCCACATCTCCAGTCCCTGCATGCGGGTGCCGAGCTCGGCCCCCCACGAGCCACCCCGCCCGTGAGCTGCTTCCTGCCCCCGCCGCCAGCTCCTGCCCATGTCTGTTCCCGGCCTCACCTGTGTGTTCAGTCTGCCGTTTATTCTCACCTAGTTTTCCTGAAAATGGAGTTTCAAAAACCCTTCTGTTTTCACGGGATCGCTAGGTGACAAAACATATTTGGATGTACACGGCCACGTTCATAACGGGAGGCCCAAACGCTCGCTTTTCGAGTAATCTTTTTAAAAAAGACAAGGACCTCCTTTGTGAGTCTGTTCAGATTTATTTTTTTCAGCTAAAGACAGCAATCGTTTTTCGTTGAAAGAAAATTTTAGAGTCTCGGTGTTAGGAATATCTATTATATAACATTTTAGCTTTTAAAAAAAGTACACATTATAAAAAAAAAAAGTACACA
>NW_011890694.1:8311-8692 GCF_000151845.1 Pteropus vampyrus
TTAAGATGGAACAGCCAGGCTTTTATTATGCTCATGGAGCCTGGGGGGGCAGGACTTCCAGCCCCAGCAGTGGGCTGGCTTTGCCTCTGTCCTGCAGTGCTGGAGGTGACCCAGGCTGGGCCATCACACTGTGTGGGTAAGGACAGCTGGGCTTGGCCACAGCTGTTGAGCAGAGCACCTGCTCATGGCCTCTCCGCCAGGTGTGGGTAGAGCTGCCTGGTGTATGCTGACCCACCTCTGAACCTGTGGCTCCCCTGCCACTGTCCTGTGTCAGAGGAAGCTGTCACAGCCTGCCCACCTTCCAGGAGAGGGACGAAGACCCTGCCTCTCAGTGGGAAGAGGGTCACCCCCTTGGGGTGTGTTTTGTAGCTGCCACACCCG
>NW_011890694.1:8742-10043 GCF_000151845.1 Pteropus vampyrus
CCCGCGGACCTCTCCTTGGTGTCCGGCCGGCGGAGGCTGCCGCCGCCCTGCCGGGCCTCCTTAGCGGCCCGTTCCTGCCCCCTGTGGGAGTCCAATGGTGGGGCCTCCTGGCAGGCTTTATGCTTCCGCTAGAACCACTGTCCTCCAGGTGTATGCGGGCGAGCTCGGGCGTCTGCAAAACAGGAAACTTTAGACGGAAAATGATACCGATTTCAGGTCGTCCCAGTTGGAAGCAGTGGGACAGCGTCCGTCAGGTGCAACTCCACAGATGACCTGTTGTCTGCTCAGCCTCCACCTTAGCGTTAAGATGGAACAGCCAGGCTTTTATTATGCTCATGGAGCCTGGGGGGGCAGGACTTCCAGCCCCAGCAGTGGGCTGGCTTTGCCTCTGTCCTGCTGTGCTGGAGGTGACCCAGGCTGGGCCATCACACTGTGGGTAAGGACAGCTGGGCTTGGCCACAGCTGTTGAGCAGAGCACCTGCTCATGGCCTCTCCGCCAGGTGCGGGTAGAGCTGCCTGGTGTATGCTGACCCACCTCTAAACCTGTGGCTCCCCTGCCACTGTCCTGTGTCAGAGGAAGCTGTCGCAGCCTGCCCACCTTCCAGGAGAGGGACGAAGACCCTGCCTCTCAGTGGGAAGAGGGTCACCCCCTTGGGGTGTGTTTTGTAGCTGCCACACCCGAGCCCCTAAGACCTCTTTAAGGATGGAACATAGCTTCGTGCAAACATTTTTAACCAAGAAACACACTCCTGTTCTTGTGTCTGAGCACAGAGAGGACCAGCTCTGGAGCACCAGGAATGAACGCTGAGATCTAGAGGCCCCCGGAAAACCCGGAGCTCCCCAGATCTGGAAACCACCCCAGGCTTCAGCACGGGGTCCCCTGCTGAGCGCAGCAGTTCCTGCGAGGGCAAAAGCACTTTTAAAAATAAAGTGAAGTGACATTCACAAAACGTACGTAAGCGCATTTTGCAGTGCTGGGCATCTGCCTTCTCTGTCAAGTCCCTGAATGTTTTGTCACCACATGTGGACACCCCGTGCCTGCCCCGGGGACTGCCCATCTGGGGTCCGTCTCTCTGGGTTTGCTGGTCCCGGGGATGGCTCACACAAAGGGAACTTCAATTATTTTTGGAAAGTGCTAAAAAAAAAAAAAAGATAAGAAAATAGAAGAGGGCCCCCATGTGACCCTCACGGGGACAGAAAGCTGAAGGTCACGCAGGGAATGGCCGCAAAGCAGGAGCGGCCCCAGGCCACTTCTGTGGGAAAGGGAGCCCGGGACCGCTCGCAAAATCACCCAAGAAGGC
>NW_011890695.1:0-2393 GCF_000151845.1 Pteropus vampyrus
TATTACAATATTATTGGCTTTATTCCCTCTGCTGTATTTTACATCCCTGTGACTATTTTGTAACTACCAATTTGTATTTCTTTCTTCTTTCCGCTGCCTGCTTCGGGTTTAATTCACTCGTCATTTTGTTTCTTAAGGTGGAAGCGTGAGTTATTGATTTGATAACTTATTTCTTTTCTAATGTAAGAATTTAATGTTTTGAAACTCCTTTAAACAGTACATTAGCGACACGCTATCAACTTCGATACGCCGCACTTTCATTTTCTTTAAATTCAAAATATATTCTAATTTCCGTAATCACTTCATCTTTGTCCCATCGGGTTATTTGGAAGTGTGTTCTTCAATTCTCAGATATTTGCTGTTTTCCTAGAAATATTTGTTATTTATTTTTAATATTCAGTTATTTTTACAGAACATGCATTATATGATTACCATTGAATTAAATAGCTGAGCTTTGTTTTATGGTCCGGAATGTGTTCTACCTCGGTGAATGTTTTGCGTGCCTTTGCACATAATTCTATTCTGCTATCGTTGGGTGTTCTATGAGTGACAGTTTGGACAAGTCTGTCGATAGTTTGTCAGATATGCTATATCTTTCCTGATTCTCTGTGTACTCGTTGTAGATTACTGGGGGAGGAGAAGCAGAACCCCAATAGTAATCATGGTCTGACCATTTTTTCTTGCAGTTCTGCCAATTTTTACTCCATGTATTTTGAATCCCCGTTGGGTTATATCTTTGGGGGGAACTTAACTCCTTTCTCATTATGTAAAGTTATTATTTAACAATAAGAATTCTGGAGCCTACTTTGTCTTCTGTCAACGTAGTGACCCCAGCTTTTCTTTTCCTTTCGTTTTGACTAGAGACTTGATGGTTCCCATGTTTCCTCTGTTCATTCTCACCCTATCTCCATCGTGATACTTACTTAGAGAAGATTTTTTGAAGACAGCATGCATTTGGTTCTTAATTTTTACTCAGTCTATCAATTATTTATTTTAATTGACGTTTTCAGATCACCATATATGATGCAATTATTGACATGACTGAATTAAATCTAACATCTTGCTTGTTGTTTTGCATTTCTTCCATTTGTTCTTCAGATTTTATTTACTTTTTCTTCTTCCAGGTTTTAAATTGTGACTCATGTAAGATTCCATGTGATCTGCTATTGGTTTATTATTCATATCTCTTTAAAAATGACTTTACTCTATGTATGAATGTATGTCTGTGTATTATATACATGCATGTTATATATACAAATATATCACGATATATATTCAAGTAATATTTATGGTTTCGTGTTTAGTGTAAGAAATTTCAAACAAAATAATTCCCACTCTTCCTTCTTATCCTTTGCGCTATTATCATTGACAGTTAATTTCTACATATGGTATTAATCTAAAAGATGTTGCTATCATTTTGATTTAGTCAGTCAATTATCTCTTAGAATTCTATTTTAAAAATTGGATATTATTCGAGCAATGACGAGCCATTAGAAAATGTCATCATTCAGGAAAAATGTAACACTTGATCTAATTTAGGTTTTGGTGATATTAAAAATGATGAAGATTAGAAATATTAGTCGAAATATATAAAAGGTACTTGAGGAATATTCTTTGAAGAATCCAAAAATACTCTTTCTGGCCTCAGCAGACTTGTTTCCACATTTATATATTTTGGAAAATTTTTAACCAATGTTTATTTTTTTGGAGCTCAGCTCCGTTGCTGCCACCAGCCGCGGACCAAGCTTCTCCTCTGGGCCTGACACTGTGGGAAAAGGGGGACCGGCCCCCACCATGGAGATCCCCTCCCCACAAGAAGAAAGACAGACAAGTGCACAGGCAGTTCCAACAGCGTTTGAAGTTGTTGGATAGAGATAAACGTTGTAAAGAAACACACAAAAGGCAATCAGTCATTTATGGGGGTGGGAAGGCACGCATTCAAGGAAGGCTTCTTGTGGGAGGTGGTCTCCGATCTGAGTTTTGAATGAGGAGTAGAACAGAGCAGATGCATAAAAGGGGAAATGACACTTAACAGCGGTTATATGCTAAACATCTGAAATGCATATGAGGCAGTCTTGCAAGTAGAAATTGTCATATCTGTGATTAATTGAAGAGATGGAGGTCCCAAACAGGCCACAGAGTTAGAGTCGTGATGCCAGTGGAATCTGCCGCAGCTCTTTATAAGTCAAGGTCACATACAAAGCCTATTTAGGTCGTCCCCAGAATTCGGTTCGTACAGATTCTTTATTTTATTTTAATTTTTAAGCCTACAACACCTGGCCTACAGATCCTTAAAAGAACAACACACAACAGATATGGATGGCATTTGCAAATATGAGACAGCAAAGTACACTAGAATGTATAAACACTTACGGACAGGGAATCTGGACTTT
>NW_011890695.1:3973-6259 GCF_000151845.1 Pteropus vampyrus
TTTTTCCAGCGGGTGTGTTTGGTGGGCGGAGAGGGGATGAGGAAGCCCCAGAGTGTCTGTGGGTATTTAGAGCAGAATCGACACAACGCAGGTGACTGCCGGGTTCCGGAAGGAGCTGCTGCCCGCAGCAGAACGGAGAGTGTGAACAGTAGAAAGGGTGTGCGCTAAAGCACGTGGTCGAAAGTGGGACACAAGCGTAGCCGAGGTGAGGCGCCCAGAGCAGACGGCTGGGGGACTGTGTCTGCATCTCCGTCTGGGGGACGGTGTCTGCATCTCCATGGCTCTGTTCACCTCTGGAAATGTGCGTTCAGTGTCTGCACTTCCAGCAAGATCCGGCTCAGCTACAGCCGGAGCTCCGGAGGTTGATACTACAAAGCCACACTCTGCCGGTGCCCTTCCCTTTCCCGTGGATGGCGAGGGCTTCCTGCAACAGGCCCCCCGAAGTCCATTCCACCGCTAACGTGGCGATGTACGAGATGGTAAATAATCCTGAAAACAACCGTAAGCAGTGAAAAATAGCTCCCCCAACTTTTAACAAACCTGCCGATCATGTCGACGCTGGAAGCACTCAAGTTCAGAGGCAGCAGAAATTCTCCTCTTGATTTAATGCCGTACTTTCAGACAATTTTTCAACTGTTTTCAACTTCTAAAATAAGTTGATGTTAGCAGTTTTGGAAATACATATGCAGTAAGCAATCAGATTGCTTTTAAATCTTAAGTGAAAAACTACTCTAAGAAATCCAAACTGATTTCACTCAAATTTTTATGGAGAGTGATTCAGGTATCAGCTAAAACCAGCCACTCCACAGCACAGCAAAACAGAGTGAGCTATTTTCAGTGGGCAATAAGCAGGTGAAAATAGACTTTAGCGAAATCTGCAAGCACACCTAAAACCGAGTGAGCCGGGGAATATTCTCTCGTCTACCCTGTATCTTCTTTTAAATGTATTTGCAAAGTGGTACGTAGCCTCTGAGCACAATTAGAATACAATCCATGTTGATTTGACACAGAGAACAGTTTTTTTTTTTTTTAATATATGTTTTCATATGGGATGCGATATTCGTGAAGGAGATAAACACCACACATATCTTCTAGGGTGCCCTGTGAAGGAAGAAGGACTATATACTTGCAGAACACCTAAGAGTGGGCATCGGAATTACCTGGGCGGACTAACCTCAGTGGCAGCGCCATTCCTCGGTGTTCATCAAATCATTTTATTTTCTACCTAGATAGATGAAAAGACCTCAGCTTCTAGTCTTCCTGTAGAAGAGTCAGGCCCATTCTGGCCATTAAATGCAACAGGAGATGATCGCCACTTCCAGGCCTACCTCTTCAATCGTTCCGTAGCATTGCTCATGCTCTTCCCCCTCACTCAAGTTCACACACCTGGATGTAAGTGACTCTGAGATGGCACAGCCACATGACGGAAATGGCCTTGATCCCTACCACCTGGGGGCCTGGAGGAAAGCTAGGGAGATATGCTCTTCCAAATACACCCACATCAAACCCTGCCTAAGTGAGAAATAGATCTTCATTATGCTAAAACATGGCAGTGAGATTTGGGTATTATTTGTTATGTCACTTAGTGTTATTTAGTTTTACTTGACAAATAGATTCTATGGCTCTGTAAGGTTGTAACGTACTTTAAAAATGTTTAGACACAATAACCAAAAGACAAGTTAATAAAGAACATTATGGAGTTTAGTTTTAGAATTCTACAGTATCTGTTTTCCTTTCTCTCTTTTTTAGAGTTTGACATTCTATTTGTTGACTTTCTACACATGTCTACATATATTTACCCACATTCAGTTTATAATTTTAAACTCTCTATTCACCATTTTCTTTTATTTGGAGTTAATATTAATTTAAAGTCGTTCTTTCTATCTGATTGATTATTGGCTAGAATTTTGCTTTTCATTCTTTACTTAAAGAGCTCTTATAATAAGGGGCTAATATCCAAAATATATAAAGAACTCATACAACTCAACAACAAAAAACAATCTAATTTAAAAATGGGCAGAGGATCTGAACAGACACTTCTCCCAAGAAGACATATCAATGGCCAACAGACATATGAAAAAATGTTCAGCTTCACTAGCTATCAGAGAAATGCAAATCAAAACCATAATGAGATACAACCTCACACCTGTTGGAATAGCTATCATCAACAAGACAAGTAACAACAAATGTTGGAGAGGTTGTGGGCAAAGAAGAACCCTCATACACTGCTGGTGGGTACTTCCGAAAACATTCCAGAAGTTCCTCAAAAAACTAAGAATTGATCTA
>NW_011890695.1:11659-13158 GCF_000151845.1 Pteropus vampyrus
GAAACCCAGGAGCCGGGGCCAGTGTCCCAGGTCCAAGAAGTGTAAGAGCAGTGCAGACCCTCAGGAACATGTGTGTGCTGGGGACGGAGGACACGGAGTACGGTGACAAAACAGACGGGCATGATCTATAAGGGTAACACCTATTTTGAATCTACTGAAGACAGAAAAGAAGGAAAAGGGAAAGACTATTTAAAGATGGACGGGACTATATTTGGGAAGGTAGTGGACACTGTGAGAAAATTAAGTGGATGGAGAACTGGGTGGAGAAAAATTGTGAGAATATGTAATCTTTTGTTACTTTTTTGTCCGTAGCCTAGCTGAATTTTATTTAACTTGGTGCCTTTCAGCCAACAAACTCGATATGAGAGAAAAATAATAGAAAAAATAACAAAAAATATGGTGCATGACTTATTCTAGTGCTGTTATAAATGCCTTGCATCTATTAACTTATTTTAATCATCACTCCTCCAAGTGATAATTGCGGTCTTATTTTTATGTTATAAATGCATTGTCACAGGATTCGAGTCCTTATTTGTTCTGTCATTTTTGAACGGTCACAACCTTCCGTTGCTATGCTATTAAATACAAGAGTATTAAGAAAAACCTAACAAATCCCTTAAATTCCAGACAGCAACAGATATTGCCTTGGTCATCAGAGTCGATCACACCAGTCAATACAATAGCCCACTTTTTCTCAGTGACGCAAGAAGGCAGCGGCCAAGAGAACTTCTCAGCGTTCATGTAGGATGCCGCCACCCGTCAAAGTCAAGGCCGTGAAGAAGCAACGCCAACGCCGTGAACACAGTGATGGCGTGCAATCGGGAAAGTGTGTAAGAGACGCTCTCGCCCACACCCTTGCTTCTGGGCCCATGCATTCGAACAGGACGAAAGGGCACCATATTCTGGCCTGTTCTGCATCCTGAAAGTCGGCATCCAGACCCCCCTGGCGGCCGTCTCTCAGGTACTGTGAGAACATTCCAGTTTCCTAGCGAGTCAGCTGCTGCCGGGTCATGGACCACGTGGGAAGACCAGTGGATCCTGTGGGCATCAGTGCATTGTCAAACTTTGTTCGCTGTAAAATTATTTCTCAGGAACAAGTGATGCTTAGTGGGAGAACATCAATGTGAATAAGGCATTCCTCTGCTAGCGAAGATGCCAGAAGATCTGAGGGCAGCAAAGGCAAATCCAAACCCGGAGAACCTATCTATTCTTGTGAAGAAAAATCTCTGTGATGTAATCAACTTGTCCCCAGGTGGCTGGTTAGCCCACTCGTGATGCATGACCAGGGGCTCGGCGTCAGCCTCTGCTACTGGCAGTTCAGACACTCATTAATAGCCATTCACAGCATCCAGGCTCAGCATCTTTCATAACGTGCGAAGTATACACACTGAAGCACTTAGAAGTTCTGCCACTCGCTGAGAGGACCTCGTTCGCTATAGTTTTCTGGGTCATCCCTGAATGTGACGTGCAGATTGTATTTTCCAAACATGAAGATGTGC
>NW_011890695.1:13613-14150 GCF_000151845.1 Pteropus vampyrus
ACAAATCCCTTAAATTCCAGACAGCAACAGATATTGCCTTGGTCATCAGAGTCGATCACACCAGCTAATACAATAGCCCACTTTTTCTCAGTGACGCAAGAAGGCAGAGGCCAAGAGAACTTCTCAGCGTTCATGTAGGATGCCGCCACCCGTCAAAGTCAAGGCTGTGAAGAAGCCACGCCAACGCCGTGAACACAGTGATGGCGTGCAATCGGGAAAGTGTGTAAGAGGCGCTCTCGCCCACACCCTTGCTTCTGGGCCCATGCATTCGAACAGGACGAAAGGGCACCATATTCTGGCCTGTTCTGTATCCTGAAAGTCGGCATCCAGACCCCTCTGGCGGCCGCCTCTCAGGTACTGTGAGAACATTCCAGTTTCCTAGCGAGTCAGCTGCTGCCGGGTCATGGACCACATGGGAAGACCAGTGGATCCTGTGGGCATAAGTGCATTGTCAAACTTTGTTCGCTGTAAAATTATTTCTCAGGAACAAGTGATGCTTAGTGGGAGAACATCAATGTGAATAAGGCATTCCTCTGC
>NW_011890695.1:16181-17509 GCF_000151845.1 Pteropus vampyrus
ATGACCTTTCAAACCAGGCGACACCCAGTCTGCGTGGGGCAGCTCAGCAAGCGTGGCGAGTATGCTGGTGCCCCAGCGGCAGGCGCTCCCCTCTGGACCGGAGCCCGGGAGCCCGCCAGAAGCCCCTTCTCAAAGGAAAGCAACTGTGTGTACAGGAAACGTAGTTTCATCCCTGAAACGTAGTTTCGGCTGAGATTACTCCTTTAGGCTTACTGGAGGTACTAAGAGATTTTGAAGGGAGTAAAATCTGCAAGTGTAAAATTTACAGTTGATGGAAGACACGTTGCAATAGATATAATTCTGAAAATAAAGCAAACGACAGCGGGTTCTCTTTCTACCGGATGAAGATGGGTTTATGTATCACCTGGAGAATCCTCTGCAGCTGTTGACAATACCACACTCAGCATATAATTGCCGGAAAGGTGGGAAGAAATTCAGCACTGTGAGCAATATCCTTTGTTATATCTCGTAGAGAAAGGTTAAGGAAACTTCATTTGCTATGAGAAGATGAAAATAAATTAGTTGAAGTCACCATGGAAAATCAGGCAGGCAGGAACAGTGATAAAATCCAGAGGAAGAAATATGAGATTTTTAAAAATAGGCATTTTAATTCATAGAATAATAAATGTGAGGACAATTTTAAGGAGAACTAATGCCAAAAGCATCGAAAGTTTTCGGCTTCACTTAGAAAAGGTTGTTTCTAAGAAGAGTCAGTTGTTGTGATTTTTAAATTATTTTACATATTTTAATGGGCAGGAAACAAATAAATCAAAGCAAGCCTCAAACCTGAAAATCTCTTTAACAGTCTCAGAAGACTGAGAGTAAAGAAGAAAAAAAAAAGTTTGAAATGGAATTGCCAGAAGCCCGTCACAGAATTTAACTCCCTTGCTAGTCATAAAGGCTGTTAAAACATTTATTCAAGGCCCTTTCATTGTGTAGTTCTTTTATGAAAATTTGGGTTCTTATTAACTATTGATGTATTATATGACTTGGATACAGGCCTGATGTTAGTAACTGGTAGAAAGAAGATCACTTTTTGTGCTGGGACGAGAGTACGGATGGCAGAGTAGAAGCCATTTTTTTGTCAGCCTGAGAGCGGGGATGGGGGCAGACGAAGCTGAAGTCACAAACACCCAGGAGGTAGAGTTGTGAGTCCTCGCCTGTTTCAGAGATACACCCAAGACTGGGGAGGAAGGACGGATGAAGTCAAAGATGGCTGCTCACATGTGCCCTGATGTAAAGACAGGCTGGGGAAGGAGATGGTGGCAGAAGCGGAGGGTCGTAACCGCTGGGCGCCTGTGGGCTCTGCACGTGACTCCACTAGGTCT
>NW_011890696.1:0-950 GCF_000151845.1 Pteropus vampyrus
TGTAGAAAGAACCAACTGCAGACATACAAAGACTATGAATTCGCCCAGCGTGAAGAAGTCCCTTATTCGGAGCCATCCCAAAGATGATTTCCTGTTTTCCTGGGGAAGACAATTCCATCAGCCCTCGCCGTGTTAAGGGAATCCCGTGAGAGCATTTCTTGTGACATCCGAGCACTGTCTTATGGGACCAACTTAGTTCCCGAGAGGGACCCTGAGGATTCCCCTCAGACCCACCCTTTGGGGTTCCTAAGATGAATGGACTCTGGCAGCAGAGCTGAAGAGGGCAATAATAATCCGGATCACTTCAGCTTCCGGGGCTTGGGTCCAACCCCTGCCCCCACCGGTTTTGCCCTGGGATCCCTTTGGGGACTGCCTCCTCCACTGCCGGCCAGGGCAAGCTGCCTGGGAAAGGGTGGCAGGAAGGCAGGCAGGCGGCCTCCGCCGGCTCCTCCCAGGCTGACTCATGGACTCTGGCCTCCCGTCTTGCTCATTGCCCACTGCCTGGCTGTCTCGGCTTATTGGCTCCTGAGGTTCCTGGCTTAGGCAGAGTAATTACAGTTGAGGCCCTGATGAATTGGGGGCCAGTAATTAAAGCACCTATTGATTTTCTACTTAGAAGTTCCCTTTAGCTGGAAACGAAAGTGGGAAAAGGAGAGAGATAAACAATCCGGGCAAGGTGTTTCCACACGGGGGATTGTTCAGTGTGCACTAGCTGGGCCCGGCGGTCACTGAGGAGGGGCTCTGGGGTACTTATTTATCACTGCCCCATCTATCTAGAATTTGAGAATTGATCGGCTAGTCAATATGCCTCTGGGGCGCAGTGCCAGCGGGGTCAGTATAGGAAGACCGTCTTCTGCAGAATTCATCTTTAGATCTCCAAGCCATGAATCTGTCTTGTTTTGCTGCTTCAATTGGCTTATTTTAATTATGAATTGAAGCAATTGACTCGT
>NW_011890696.1:2663-4672 GCF_000151845.1 Pteropus vampyrus
GTGAACTTTTTTGAGCTGTGTGAACTTGGGCAAGACAGGCAAGTTCTCTAAGCCCAGGATTTCTCATCTGCAATAAGGGGGTCGTAGTGGTTGTTTGTGGGGTCATTGTGAGAAGTAAATGAGATAGTGTGAGTAACGCGAGCACAAGGCCTGGCACATGGAAATGATCAACAGTGGGGCGTAGCGGGGTGGCGATGGTGAGCCAAAGAGGAGTTGTTTTTTATTGTTATTACGGAGGAAAGTCTTTGTGATCAGGACACAGATTTATACCTACAGCTTTGTCTTTTCCCCCTGAGCTCCAGACTGAGGTGTGTGTGTGTGTGTGTGTGTGTGTGTGTGTGTGTGTAAAACTGGCCACACAGTGTTTTTTTTCTCTTTCACTTGACTGTCTAATGAACATCACACATTTAACAAGCTCAAAACTGTCCATATCTTCAGAATCTATCCAGGATCCAACCCCCCTCGCCACCTGCACAGCTCAGCCCCTGGTCCCAGCCACGCTCTCCTGCCCGTAGTGCTGCAGGGGCCTCCGCCCCAGCCTTCTGGGTCCTGTCCCTCCCCATTTATGATCCATTCTCCGCACAGCGGCCAGAGGGCTGCGTTTACAACCCACGAATCACTGCTCTGCCCCCAAACCTTCCGGAAGTGCCATTTCAAGGCACTTCTCAATCCGATCTCCACCCCTTGTGACACTCTGACTTCACCTCCTGCTGCCCTGGCCCTCGCACACTCTGCCCCAGCCACACTGGCCTCCCTCTTGCTTCTCGAATGTGTCAGGCAAGGTCCTGCCTGTGGCTTCTGCATCGGCTCTTCTTCCCTGTGCCCGAACCGCTCCTTCCCTAGAGATCCACTCTCTCATCTCCTTCATGTCTTTGGCTCAGGTGACACCTTCTCCATGGTGGCCTTACAGGAAATGGCACACGTTCCCCTCCCCATCGTTGCCGATCCCCCTCACGCGATCCTCTTTTCCACACAGCACTTAGCAGCTTCTAGCATAGTGTATAAGCTACTCACTATGTTTTTAAAAAAATCTCTCTTTCCTATAGAGTAGAAAATCCATGAGGGCACTGACTTTGGTCTACTTTGTCACTGTTTCGTTTGGCATAAGGAATAGTCCCTAGCACACAGCGGATGCTCGACCAATCTTAACTGAATGAGTCTTTTGCCATTCCTGCCACCGCCAGCCCAGTGTTCTATCCCAAGGAGCTCTCCGTGCATATCAGGACATTTGTTTGTATCGAGTTCTCTACGAGGCTGCACATCCCATTTCCCCTCCAGGGCCGGCCATAGTACTCGATGCACATTTTCATAAATACCATTGGTACATTGGCTGTGAGTAACCTGTGCAATGAAATATGGAAATGGATTTTTCTTTCCTAAAGTTCCTTCAAAATGGACTAGTTCCATTTGTCTAAAGTGATTGGCTGGCAGCTGAAGTGCTTCCCCCATTACCTCCCCGCCAAGTCCACAGGTCACTTGTCTGTTGGTGTCACATTTACAGATCTTGAAGGCTGGGAGAAGCCCATGTCAGAAGGCAGACGTCTGTCTCTGAGCACTGAGGCACGTCCTACTATTTAGTGCAGTGAATCCCTTCGCCCCTATAGGATGTAAGAGAAGAAGTGGAGGAGGAGAGGTTAAATCATAAGGTCCTATGTATCACCTTTGAAGAGAGCCAGATAAGTAGAGGGCAGCAGCAAAGCCATGTCTGTGTCATTTGAGGCCATCTTATGGGAGGCCTTGAGTCCTGGGTGAACGGGTTATACTATATTTGTCAGGGAATGGGAGACGCTGGAGGGTCCCCATCACCACCCCTTCCACCCCTGGGGCTCAGGAAAGGCTTCACTGTCCAGCCAGGAACTAGAAAGTCATCCTAGGTTCTTCCTTTTCCATCTCTGCTCACTCACCAGTTTCTATCAGTCATGTTTGGTATACCCAGAGAATCTATCCGCTTCTTTCTCTCTCCTGGCAACCATTCTTTTTCCTAGACAATTGCAGTAACCTCCTATGTG
>NW_011890696.1:4722-5424 GCF_000151845.1 Pteropus vampyrus
CTATGTATCACCTTTGAAGAGAGCCAGATAAGTAGAGGGCAGCAGCAAAGCCATGTCTGTGTCATTTGAGGCCATCTTATGGGAGGCCTTGAGTGCTGGGTGAATGGGTTATACTATATTTGTCAGGGAATGGGAGACGCTGGAGGGTCCCCATCTCCACCCCTTCCACCCCCGGGGCTCAGGAAAGGCTTCACTGTCCAGCCAGGAACTAGAAAGTCATCCTAGGTTCTTCCTTTTCCATCTCTGCTCACTCACCAGTTTCTACCAGTCATGTTTGGTATACCCAGAGAATCTATCCGCTTCTTTCTCTCTCCTGGCAACCATTCTTTTTCCTAGACAATTGCAGTAACCTCCTATGTGATCTTCCAGTGGCTACTCTTGCCACCTTCCAATCCATTCACTTTAATAAAGCTTTATTTCTTTGTAAGAGAGCCTGAGTATCTTTGAACAATGTAGACCTAGTCATACCTTTTTCGTACTGAGATGCCCCAGTAGCTTCCCATTGTCTTTAGAATAATCTGCTAAATCTTTAATATGGCTTCAAAGACCTATAACTGCAATCTCAACCCATATTCGTCTCTTCCTCAGTTTGTATTAGAGTGAGATACACAAATGTTGGTGTCACCTGAAAACCACTGAGCTCTCATGTCTGAACACCAAGCACTCAGGGTTCTCCAGAGAAACAGAACCAACAGGTGTGTG
>NW_011890696.1:6450-6780 GCF_000151845.1 Pteropus vampyrus
CTATAAATAGAATAATGTCATTCGTTTCTAAAGACTATTAAATGTACTAGAGCGATGCGAAAATAGTAATAAAAGCGAGGTATTTTGTGGCGGGCCTTGGGGTTGAGAGCAGGACTGCAATCAACGCTTTGTCTCCAGGTGAATGCTGCAGCCACGAGCAACGCAGGTGCATGTTCTCAGGGCAAACAGGAAATGGGTTAAAAACAGCCCAGTTTGACCCGGAAATGTCTCTTGCGGAAAAGGGGAGGGGAGGGTGACCATCTATTCTCTTGACTTACCTGAAGGCTTGTGTATGTAGAAAGAGGATCAGAATTGACCTGTGTGGCCCCA
>NW_011890697.1:0-2064 GCF_000151845.1 Pteropus vampyrus
TGATTCAGGCCTCACAGGGTTCTCAGGTGGCTGTGGGGTTTGTCAGGCCCCAGTTACTGCTTGAGGGCGGAGGCGGCCGGGCAGGGGCTGGCGGGGTTTGCTGAGCAGAGCTATGTTCTCCGACTGAGCAGGCTGTCCATGATTTCACTTCCTAATTTTCAGAGCAGCGTACAGGTTTGGGAGCAATATTCCCGTTTCACAGCGGGAGGGACTCAGAGAGGCATGAGGATGGAAATAAGGTCCCATGGTACGTGAGGAGCAAAGCTGGCATTGAACCCCCAGCCACCTCTCTGTGGCTAGGCACTGGGTGACCTCAGAGGGGAGCAGGGCTGTGGAATGGAATATGCCTGGCCTCCTACCAACGTGCTGTGTGACTCAAGGCTGTCGCTTCCTGTCTCTGATTGGGACTGGAGGCGATGCTTCAGGGCCAAGGGTCAAGGTCTTAGGTTTAGCGCTTGCTTCTAGATTTGAAGGGGTTGTTCTGTCCCATCCTGTCAGAGAAACATAGGCCCCTGAGGGGAACTGGGTGAGAAAGGAGGGTGGTGCGCTCATTTGCGCATTCATTTATTCATTCATTCATTCATTTATGCATGCTTGTATTCATCAATCATTCTCTGGGCTCCCACTGGATAGGGCGGAGGTTAACAGGATGGGCTCTGGAGTCAGGCTGCCGGGGTTCACCTGTACTCCCTCTATGACCTTGGGAAACTTCCTCCACCTCTAAGCCTCAGTTTCCTCATCTGTAAAAGGGGGACAGTGACAGCACTTGCCATCTTGTGCTGCTCATTCATTCATTCCACATCCAGATACTGAACACCGGCTCTGAGCCAGGCACCGTTCTCAGCCTGGGGTGACAGCAGTGAACAAGGCAGATGGGATGACTGGCCGCAGGGCCGGTGTGACCAGGTGGGGAGGAAGGACCACACACACACACACACACACACACAAGTCAGTCTATAACCGTTAGGAGATGGACGTACTCATGGGGTGTGAGATGGTTGTGGGGATTAGACCAGGTAACCCGCATAGAACGCTTCATGTGGGGCTTGGTGCACGGACAGTGTTTCATCAGTGTTAGCGGGGATTTTGATGAGCTGGGCCCTACACTGGGGGCTGGGGACGTGTGACACACACAGCTGGGGCATGCATGGCGCTTGGTCAGTGTGACCAGAAAGAGAGGCAGAAGCAGAATCTCCTGGTGGCCATACCTTCTATCCCAACTGTGGGGGAGGAGGGATGCTACACCTTCACAGGGCCGAGGCCTGGACCGCGGAGGCACGGGGCCCTGGCTTTGGGCAGGAGGCGTAAAGGTATTTCTGGAGCTGCAGTTTCCTGGGTCACGGATGCAGGGAAAGAAGAAACTGGCTCCCACTTCTCAGATAGGAAAACTGAGGCCCAGAGGGGCGGTGGGACTGGCTCAAGGTCACAAGGTCAGGCCTCCACTGTTTCTGAGAGGCACCGGCTGCCCCAACATGGAAGCCAGAACTACAAGGGTTTGGGGGTCCTTTTGCATTACTCCTCAGGTGACCCCAGAGAGTCGAGGTGTACGTAGGGATGACTGGGCTTTAATACTTTATGGAAATAATTTTCCCCAAACGTTTGTTCAAACGTTTGTTCATTGCAGAACCAAGGATTTGGGTGAGAGCTTGGGTGGGGAGACACAGATTCTGGGTTCGTGTCACCGAACCTACCCCCGTTCTAATGCTAAGGGATGGTGGGAAGTGGGGAGCGGAGTGTGCCCTACATAGGGCAGCCACATTTAGCAAATAAAAATGCAGGACACCTAAATAAATTTGAATTTCAGATAAATAATGCATTGCTTTTTTAGTATAAATGTGCCTCAAACATTGTCCTGTATTTTATCTGGCAAAGCTAGCCCCACTGGTGGAGCGGATAGGATGCCCAGAGCTGTGCAACCTTCTCCAGACCTCGGTTTCCCTGTCTGTCCAAGGGACCTTTTCACCTAGTAGAGGTTAGGCATCTCCAAAAGACTGCTTAAATGCAGGGGACGGGACGGGGGCTCCTTGTGGGGTATGTGTGACCACTATCTGCCCTTTCTCTTCT
>NW_011890697.1:3759-5585 GCF_000151845.1 Pteropus vampyrus
ACCAAGTGCCTCTGTGCCACACGCTGGTGGTGGGAGCTGAAGACAGAATTTGGAGCACGAAGAGGCCAATTCCTCTTCCTTTCGGAGCTAACAGCATAGTAGGAGAGAGAGAGAGAAATCCAGCAGTTACTAAAGAGAATGTTAAATGGGTCTGCTTTAGATCCATGTGAAAGGAGAGGTCCTCAGTGCTTAATGACACCGGAGTTTGACTTGTTCTGTGGAGGGAGGCATACGGGGAGCCACGCCCTCTTTTTTTTAAAGCAATAACACACAATAATGTCATTAATTGCGTGCTTATAATGACGGTTAAGCAATTACAAGTATAATTCCTTCTCCTTTGCCAACTCTTTTGTCCTTAGATACCCTTCCACCAGCTGATGTGATGAGGTTCAGGTGGCCCCTGAAAGGGTCCCCAAACACGTGCACTATTCTCAACTCTTCTCCGTTCTCATCTTCAGCAGGGCTGATCAACTCTTGGACCCGTAAACCTGGACAGGTAACAGCACCGTTCCCCACTTCCTCTGCCCCCACTGCTCTCTCTGCCCCTGTTTCAGGTTCAGAGAGGAGTGGCAAGATCAGCGAGGGGGCCCGGGCTCTGCCGTTGGAGGATTTGGGGCCAGCCATGCTCCCCGATTTGGACCTTCGTTCTCATCTGTCAAAAGGACTACCAGGTGCATAGGGTGAGCTCATAGAATCGGCTGTGAGGTTCGCGGGAAGCAATTGACATGAAAGGCATTTATTGTCTTAGGAACCCCCATCAGTGAAGGGCCAGGGGAGGTTCTGCTCCAGTATTTCTGGGACGAAAACTCCCAGCTCCAGCAAGCACAGTGCTGCCTTCTCAGCAGAGCAATGCTGCCACCTAGTGGTAATCTGATGCCTTTCTCTTCTAGAAGTCGGGACTCAGCCAGACTTGAGACCTGTCTCCCAGTAGCCCCCCAAAAATCTACTCCCTTGCCCCATCCACTCAAAGCTTCTAATGGTCGGGGCTTTCTTATCTGGTCATCAGGGGGCAAATATTACAGCGAGGAAATAAGGAAATAAGGATATAGGGTGACAGTCCTTAGGGAGAACGTTGGTCCTGAGGTCCCTTGTCTCCTCCTACCCTTGGATTTGGTCTGGCTGAGAGTTCAGAGTGACCGAGAGCCGATGCCTGGACTTCAGCTGCTAGATGCCTGTCAGTATCAAAGAAACTCATTCCTGTGAGTCCTCCTCTGTTTCTACTTCCTGCCTTCCGGTGTTTTATTCTCTGGAGGGATCCCTTTAAATGTCACAGAGATCCCTTTAAATGTCAGTTAGATTAAGTCATCACTTCTCCCAAGCTCCTACGGTGGCCCCACTCTACTTAGAGTGAAGTCGAAGACAGCGTCGTGGCCACGATGACCCTCCCTTGCCCACGTTTACCTTGCAGACCTCACCCATCCCTTACTTGCTCCACTCCAGCTGCACTGGCTAACCTCCTTGCTGTTCCTTAAACTGTCATGCACGCTACTGCCCCAGGGCCTTTGCATGTGCTGTTTTCTCTGCTTGGAATGCAGGCATCCACCTGGCCTGCCCCTCCTGTTATTCAGTGCTCTGCTTGAATGTCATTTGCCAAGAGACATCTGCCCTAATTAAATAGTGGCCTCCATCACTTAGTCCCCTGCTTTCCTCCTTTACCTTCTTCCTAGGACTCACGATATGCCCTGAACTTGTACGTTTATGTGGGGCAATGGGAGAAGACATAGCCTCTACCTTTGGAAGTTTTCTGAGATATTATTCAGGTCCTTTAAGAATTCTCGGTCTGATGGGGGAGAAATAGTTTCTGCTTTTGAGAGGTCTCTTACTTT
>NW_011890697.1:7110-9444 GCF_000151845.1 Pteropus vampyrus
TACCCACTGCCTGACTGTTAAGACAATGTCACATACTGGTACCCCACTTCTGGTATCAAGTCCTGTACTCTTGAGGATAAAAGATTGACCTCATAACAAAAAGACCTCAAAATACATTGGCTTGAGGAACACAGAAGTCTGATTCTCTCACACGTAGACATCGTGAGGTGAACTGCGTAGCGGGTAGAGCAGCTTTGCTCCAGAGAAGTCTTCAGGAAGCCAGATCCCCTCCAACATATTTCTCCACCCTCCCATAGGGCACTGCCATTGTTTGCGTGGTCAACGCTGGGTCATTGTGGGTTCCAGAGAGAGGGAAGGGGAAGGGAGTGTGGAGCAGGTGCACCCTCCCTGGAGTGTGAAAAGGGCACACAGATTTCCATTGTGGGCCACTGGTGAGTTCTCGGCATCCCGTGGCCTTATATAGCTGCAAGGGAGGCTGGGAAATGTAGTCTCCTCATGTGCCCAGGAAAAAGGGAAGGCCGGATTTGAGCAGACCACTGGTAGAGTGGAAACGAGTACTAGTACTTTAGAAAACGATTCGGTCGTATCTACGAAAGTTCATACACATGCACCCTCTGACCCAGCCACGTCACTCCTGGGAGGGTCCAACAGAAACGAGCTTGTGTTTGCACCAAATACATGGTCCAGAATGTGCACGGTGGCGCTGTTCCCAGTTGGCTTAAACTAGGAACGACCCGAGTATCCACTGGAAGCAGAATGCTTGAACACATCGAGAAAAACCAAACAGTAACGACAATGAACAAAGCGCTGCCACACCTAATAGCATGAACGAATCTCCCCAACACAGTGCGGAGTGAAAGAAGCCAGGTACCAAAGAGTATAGACAACGTGATTTAAGTCACGATACTCAAAACCAGGAAATACTCATGGTACCAGAAGTGGGGAAAGAGGCTTCGTGGGGAGGTTGGATACGGAGGAGGGGGCATTATGGAGGCTTCTGAGGTGCTAATCATTTTCTATTTTTCAATCTGGGTGGCAATTTCACGGAGGTGTTCCCTTTGTGAACATTCATCCAGCTGTACCCTTAATGATTTGTGACTTTTCTGTATACATGTTCTATTTCAATAAATATTTTAATTACCAAAACTGCTGAAAGACAGAGAGATGTGAACAAGTGGAAAGATACATCATGTTTCAGGAAAGAGATTCTACACCATGAAATTTTAATTCTCTCTAAGCTAATTGATAAATATACTTTGATTCTGGGAAAAATATCAACAATTTTTGTTGAACCAGGTCTGTTTATCTGAAAGTTCATGTGAAAAATTAACCAGTAAGCAAAGCCAGGAAAACTCTAGAAAAAAGAAAGTATTGATAGGAAGGACGAATCATATATGAAGCTTCAGTCATTAGAACAATGTGCTTTTGACCCATGAATTCTAAATTAACCAATGAAATTGAACAGAAAACCCAGAAAGAGGCATTCAGTATTTGACAAAATTACCATACCAAACCAATGAAGAAAAGCTGAATTATTCAATAAATAGTGCTGGGACAAGTAGATAGCCACCCAGAAAAAAAATTCTGGATTCCTACTTTATACCTCCAACAAATTACAAAGGAATTAAAGATTTAAGTGTGAAAATGAAACCATAAATGTGTTCAAACAAAACATGGAAGGATTTTTTTAAAGACTTTAAAGTGTGGGGACTTTCTAATTATAACTCAAAAATCTAGAATCCGTTAAGAAAGTTGGATAAATTTACTCACACACACACAAAAATATTCTGCATGCTGAAAAAAAATCCCAGATGAGCAAAGTCAAAAGATAAATGACAGACTGGAGAAAACATTTGCAATTCATATGAGAGGCAAAGGGCTAACCTCCCTCCTAAAAAACCTACAGAAATTGATGAGAAAGTCAAACAACCCAACATAACTGGATATGAACAGTTAACAGAAAAGGAGATTCTGATATGATTACACATATGAAAAGAAGTTCAGCTCATTCGTAGTAAGGTCAATGGCCATTATAACTACAGCCATGTGTCCTTTTTCCTTAGGAAACGGGCAAAACTCTGAAGTCGTAAGAGGCCACCCTCTGTTGGTGAGTCTGTAGGAGAAATAGATACTCTCCTGCTTTGCCCGTGGGACATGTCTGGGCAGTGTACAGCATAGTGGAGGGAAGCTTAGCAATAACCATCGACGTTTCAAATGCATGTTCTCACTGACCCAGCGATACCCTTTTGGGAATTTATTCTGCGGAAATACTTGCACACACATGACATGACAACTGTATACAAGGTGATTCATCACCGCGTTGTTTATAATGGCAAACGATTGGAACACAGGCCATGCCCAGCCATGGTTACC
>NW_011890697.1:11389-15646 GCF_000151845.1 Pteropus vampyrus
TAGTGAGGCTGAACATCTTTTCATGTGCTTATTCGTCATCTGTCTTCTTCGATGAAGCGTCTTTAAATCTTTTGCTTGTTTTAAAAATTTAATACTAGGCTATATTTAACTTCTGGCAAGTGTTACTGCAGGTGTCTACTGTCTACGATGTCCCCATCGGTGCTTCTGCTTCTGTCCCTGCTGACCACAATCCTTCCCCAGGGCTCTTGCCAACCATCCTCCTCCCCACTCTCACGGGTCAGTTAGGACGAGGTTGATCTTCTTGCTTCCAATGTCCCCTCCTAGTCTTGCATTCCAGGACGCTACAACCTCAGCTCTCATTCTGGCTGCACCCCTCACTCGCTAGGTGACCCCGAACAAGCTGTTGCCCCCGCCCCGCCCCCCAGGCCTAGGTGCCATCTGTAATGCACAGAGATTAGACTGGATCATCCTTAGACCCTTCCCTGCTTTATCTCTTACCATCCGTGACCTTGGGCAAGTTACGTAACTTCTCTGTGCTTCGGCTTCCCCATCTTAAGCTGAGATGAGGATATGGCAGCGCCTGGCTCCCAGGGTGACTGCGAGGACCAGATGAAATGATAACCACTGAGCCCTTAGAACAGAGCTGGCACATAGTGAGTGCTCAGTAACACTCGTCTTGCCTGACTATCTAAGATTTACCCCTCGACTGCTCAGCTACCTCCCTTTGCACAACCAGCAGCTTATGCCAGGCTTTGAGTTTTTGCAGCTTATGCCAGGCTTTGAGCTATTCCTTCCTCAAGATGCTCATCCTTGAACTTCCAGCCAGTCCATAGCTTCCCTTGCTCGAAATACAGTGTACTGTTTTGTCTCCTCCATGGAGCCACCTGTGATAGACTCTAAACCCTTGTCCAACCCTTAGCTAACATGGGCCAGACTCCATTCCTGGGCATTTATTTACCTTTGTCTATTTGTAGCTTTGCTTTAATGCTGTTTTCATCTTAATGTCCTGCCTCCTTCAAGGACGAGGCTCCCAAAGGCAGAGGCTTGGTTTCTCCCATCTGATCAAGGTTACTTGAAGTCAAGGGCTTGGTCTCCCCCATCAGACTGGGGTTTCTGATAGGGAAGGGGCCATGCCAGCTTACTTCGTAAAGGGCCTGGCCAATTCTCAGTGCTGGCCAGAGGGTTTACATGCTCTGTTCCTGATGGCATTTAGAAGAGCTTGGGCTGCATCAGCCCCTTGGGCCCCCGAGGAGACCCCCACCAGAACTGCACTCATGCCCTGGATCCGCCCCTCCCTTTCAGGCCAGGCCAGCCCTGGGACAGGGAAGCTCAGCCCAGGTGCCTCGAGGCTCCCAAGAGGGCCTAGAAGTGAAGGCAGCTTTGACGGAGGGCTGCAGAGCTGGTAATTAAATGTTTTCCGATGCCGGGAACAAACAGTGTATTGACCGGAGGCCAGAAGAATGAGGCCCCTTCAGAAAGAGCAAGGGCTCACCCCAGAGCGTCTAAAGGCATCAATCAGTACAGCCCCGTGAGGGCGGCCGCCTGGTGGCCTGGGAAGCAGTGATGGGCTTCGCCAGAACTCCAGGGATCCTGCTCGGCTCGCTGTAGACGTGGCTCTTCGAAGTGAGAAGTCTCGTACCCACTGACAGCAGGGAGTGAACTAAAGTGGGCAGCACTGAATTAGGGGCCAGAGGTGGGTTCACATTCCAGGGACAAGCTGGAGTCCCTGGGGAAGTCAGGCCGAGAACATTATTGCCAGAAAGGACCTCAGAGGTGGTCCCATGCTGTTCTGTGACTTCCCAGCTGGGTGACTTTGGACAAGTCGCTAAACCTCGCTGAGCTCGTTTCCTCAACTGTAATACAGGAGAAACACTAGGGCTTCCGTTAAAGAGTTGATGTGAAGACTGATACATGGTAGCTCCTGTGATTACACACCTTACTCATTTTCCAGATGAGGAAACTAAGGTTTCAGAGAGGGGAAGTAACCTGCCTGAATTTGCTCAGCAAGTGAGCCCCTAGTCAGACGTTGTGTCTGGGTCTCCTGATTTGAAGTCCACAGGGCTAAGAGTTGGGACACTGTCGAGAGGCAGCCTCATGTAGTAAGACGGCACAGGCACAGGGCCCAGGTACGAATCCTGGCTTTGCCAAGTCATGTGACTTTGGGAAAGTAACTGACATCTCTGAAATTCAGTTTCCTTGATTTGGAAATGGGGATCCTGCAGGGTTACAAGGGTAAAAAGGCAATAGACCAAAAGCCACTGGCAGCGCTGGGGACGTGGGTGGGGAGTCAGACTGGAGCTGGGAGCAGGGAAGGCAAAGGAGGGGGCTACGTAGGCAGAATGGCCACCCTGGCCATGGGCCGTGGGCCAAGTTCCAAGGCGCAGACTCAGAACTCATGGGAAAGGCTGCCTCCTGCCTCCCGGATGTAAATGCTGCTGGTCCTTCTGCCCAGAACACCTTTTCCTTCCCTTTTCACCTAGTTAAGAGAGCTCTTCCTTCAGCTCTCTGCCCAACCACCACCTCCTCTAGGAAGCCCTCCCTGACTTCCCCAACCAGATCAAATCCCCTCATCGTGGGCTCACCCCGTGTTTTCTACTTCCTCATAGCAAACCAGCTTTATAATTTAATAACATTGTTGAGCCATAATTTTATATTTATTTTTTGTGATGCTTTGATTCATGTCTGCCACGTGGCTGCAAATTGGGTGAGGACAGGGCAGTGTCTCCACCCCTGTCAACTGACCCTGGGAAGGATGGGGTCAGCTCGTGTACGAGCAGCGCTGCCTGGAGTGGGAGTGGGGAGGCAATTTTACGAGGCAGGTGAATACAATTTTTGAAACTGTGTATTTGTTATTTATTTTAAAGTGTATTAGGAAAAAATGCAGTTAGCACGTCAGATTTGGGATCTCTCAGAAATTATTGCTTACCACGAAGCTAAGTAAAACAGTCAATTAATGTAAACAATATACGGAGTAAATAATAATAGTTCAGGTGTTTCGCGGATGTAGCAAAAGCTGAAGGTGGCGTGAAAGGGCCCGAGGTCCGGGTTAAAAGCCCAGCCCACGTCCGACCCTGCTCGCTCGGCCAGCTGCAGGGCTGCTAACGGACGCAAGGTGGCGCCAGCGCCTCACCCTTGGTACGTTCCTCTGGTACACTGTGGTGAGCTGTTGAGAATTGGGGGCTCCATTGTCCCGCTGGGGGTTTCCTGGGGGTGAGTAGAGCCTTACTAGACCCTGGAGGTGGGGGTAGGGGCTGCCCCAGGCACCTCTTCTCTAGCCACTGCAGGCAGCGCCCATCGCCCCTCTGCAAGGGCCTGGACAGAGTCCCATGCTTGGAAGTGAGTGGCGGCCTTTGGGAGAACAGCATCCTAGACCGGGAGGAGGAAAGCCTGGTAGTGTTGCGGGTTCCGGTGTTTGGAAAGACCGGTGTACAAAGCCTGGCTGTGCCACTTCCTAGCCGTGTGACCTTGGGCAAGCTACTTAACCTTCCTGAGTCTTAGTTTCCTCACCTGTAAGGAAAAAAAATATACCTCTCATAAAATTGTTGGGGGATTAAATGAATGAACAGGCGCTCGGAACTGTGCCAAGTATAGTGAAAGCACCCAATATGTCAGGCTGCGGGAGCGCCTGTCGAACGTGTGGGAATGAGTGAGTGGAGAGGCGATGCCGGTCGGAAGGCAGGTAGCACATGCCAACTGGATTCTGGTTTCAGCTGCAGTGTGTCCCTGTAATAAGCAAGCCAGAGTCATAGCAGGGCAGGATGACATCTTGGTGGCATGCACTGGCGCGCACATGCACTTTGGTACCACGAGATACTGTTTATCCATCTGTGCGCACCAAGGGCTGGGGACCACGCATGGCTCGGCGGGCAGGGTAGAGGCACCCATGCAGGAAACTTGGACGATTCCCTTTCGTTTGTCCATCTGTCTGATGAGAGCTGAGAAGCTGACCTTATGGGGATGCTGTGATGGTCACAGGTGGTGCCTGGCATCTAAGAAGTTCTGCCAGATACAAATTTCTTTCCCTCATCCTCTTCTGTACCCCCAGCAGGGGACTTCCTTGGAGCATGAAGAAGGGGATACAGAGCACCAGGCAGGAATGGAAAGTGGGGGCGTGGCCACAGGTTGACCCCCCCCCACCCGGGGCAGGGGCGAGAGGGGTGTGGGAAGGGGTATGGGAGTCCAGCGACGCTCCAGCTCCGGGACACCCCAGCAGCCCGTTGCCTGTTCCCCTAGGACAGCTCATTCATTCTCAGCCATGACCACGGCATTTTTATGAGTTTATAAACTGCGGAGGAC
>NW_011890698.1:0-7833 GCF_000151845.1 Pteropus vampyrus
TGCTTCTTAGCAAAGCATGTGGAAAGAAGCCAGCGATGGGGAGGCTGTCCGAACGCAGTCTTCGGGGTGTCGGGAGCTAGGCCGCGGTCTGTCCCTCGGTTCTGTCACGTTTCATGCTTGCTTCTGTTCCGTGCTGTGAGCGTAGTGAGTGTTATAGTTCAGGTGTCTGTTTTGTGAGCCGCCTCAGGAGAAGGGAGAGAACCCAGTGGCCCCGTTTCTACACTAGCTGTGCTCAACCCCAAGCCTGGGTGCGAATGGATGTTTCTGCTTGTGCGACACGACTCAAAAAGTCCCCCAGTTCCTACAGGGAGGGAGGCGGTAAGGGATCACAGCGGAGAACCTGATACCAAAAGGACTCGCGGTGGAGATAGAGAAGTTGAAGTCTGTTTTTCTCCTGAACCCGTGTGTACTGTTACCTCAGAGTCGACACAGAAGCCACTACTTTTGTCATTGTCGTTTCCTTCCGGCTCCCGTTTGTCATAATCGTTAGATTTGTGCCGTCTCGTACGCCAGCCCCTGGCCCACACGACTGTTTAAACTTAAATCAATTTGGAATAAAATAAAAACGTAGACGCGAATGCCTTGAGTGTCTTAGCCGCGTCTCGGCTGCTCAGTCACCGCACGTGACTGCTGCTGCCTCAATTGGCCAGTGCGGGTAGGAAAGTTTTATATCAGATGAGAAGTGGCTACCCAGACTTTTGCCTAATAGATATTCCAGGCAAACAAGAAAATAAAAAAAAAATCTAAAATCTGAAGAAGAGAGTAATTTCCCAGTAGACGACTAGATCAGTGAATGAAGCTCAAGCACGTCGAAAAAAATTACCGCATGAACGTCACTGTTGTGTCATTTCAGAGCATTAGGGACGAAGGCGGTCTCTACGGACTCTTCTAGATTAAAAACCAAAAGTCATAAAAGTGACCTGGAATCAGAAATAACGTCCGATTTCTTAGCAACGGTGCAGATCGGACGACCGACTGAGCACAGAAGTCTGTGGAAATCATTTTCACTCAGGATTCCGCGGTCCTTCCCGCACTGGTTAGTTACGGATGGAATGCGGTTGTTTGTATATATACGGGATATCAGTATAATTTCGCTTTCCGTACGTCACAGCTCGGGAAGCTCCTGGAGAGTGTGTCCCCCCAAAAGAGAGTAAACCAAGGAAGGGGAGAGTGGGGATCCCAGGCACTGAAGGAGGCGGAGGGGATTGTCCCAAGGTCACTGTGGTTTCCAGGCTCGGCACACCCAACGCTGACACCGAAAGGCTGGAAGCTTCAGAAGGGAGGCCTGGGGAGCAGAGTTGGGAGGGCGGCGGACACATTCTCTGAGAGTTTTGACCACGTGAAGCATGGACAGATGGCGGAGGATGTCGGAAGGATTTCCAAAGAATCAGAGGAAATTAAGGAGTAAAAACAGGCAGCCAGTAGCCTCAGGAAAGGTCTCCGTAGTCAACTGAGCTGAGCCCGTCCCGTCGTGGAAAGAATATGTGTTTTTAACCCCAAAACGTTACGCCGTGGGGCACACGTCGGGGGTAAACACAGGAGTGGCGATGGGCATTTAAAAAACCCCCGAATCCTCATCGGTACGCGAGGTAATGAAGTAATAACTCAAGTCGATAGATAGCAGGTTATTGAGAAACCTGTGTGGGTGTTTAGTGGCATCTCGGCCTCACTCACTAGGTGCCAGCAAATTTCTCTTCCTCCAGTCCCGCCAACTAAAAATGTCTTCAGACATGGGCCAGGATCCCCAGGGGGCAAAATCTGGCGCATGTGAGGGCCGCTGATTTAAAGGATTTGAAACGTGTTCTTGAAGGCGTCATCTCTGCATCTGAAGCCGCTGCTCAGTCTGGGTAAGGCAGTGGACGAAAGCGTCACTCCACAGAGTTCGAACCCCGCGGCCAGTGAAGGGGTTCGGAATTCTCTGGGGTTCACGAATACCCCTGCTACGTGCCGGAACCCGTCGGAGCCCCTGGCCGTTGGCCTGCTTATTTCAGGGCTCACTCAAAACACAAAAATAGGACCCAGGAGGAGTCTGCGCCGCCTCTGTGATGCTCAGCGGCTTCTGAAAACGTATTTTAGATTTTTCACATTTTCATGATGGCACAACGCGAATGTGTCCGGACTCGAAATGTTCATCTTTGCGGCAACTTTGGGAGCCTGCTACGCCCTTTGCGTGTGTTCGCGCACTCGGCTGGCTGCAGGACAGACGGACACAGACGTCCTCCCTCCCTCCCTCCCTTCTAATCCTTCTGCAAATTCTTGCTTCGTTGCTTTGCTAGTGTTTTCCCTTAGAATCTGCGAAGGGAAGTCAACAGGAAAATGGTTCCTCGGGTTTTTTCGATGTGGATGAAACGTCATAAATAATTTAATGCCCTCGTTTCACAGCCGAGGAACCTTCTGGTCCAGAGAGAGAGGGAGAATTTCTTAATTAGGAGCAAAGTGAGGCCTGTAACTCTGGTCCGTTTTTGGTTTTTTTTTTTTTTAACTTTTTTTTTTTAATGCAGCGTGTGTGCACAGTAACGCTGTGGATGAAGACAGAATGGCCGATAAAGTAGGTCAGGCACCTGGCGAGTTCGTCAGCGTTTTCACGCAGTTAAGCATTCTGAGCTGTGTCGGGGGCGGGGGTAGGAGCCCTCCTGAGCCTTCTCTAATGAAAACAGAGCCAGGAAGAGTAGGGTCTGTTATGTTTTCACTCTGGGGGGCAGGGAGGGGTTGGGAGCAGGACGCTTGAGGTGCAGGTCGGAAAGGAGAGTGTTGGGTCCCCCCCACCAGCAGGCTGGTCTCTGAGCCAGCACTGCCGCCAGGCAGGTGTTCTTACCTGAGGGGGCCACGCACTGAGGTTGGTCCATACTGGTCAGGCTGGATTCCTTCTTCCCCAAGTCCCTGCATCCTCACTGGCTGTCCCCTCCCCTGTGGCGAGCCCCCACGCCCGTCCATGGTTGTCCGTGGTTCAGCAGGCCGAGCCAGGGGGCCCTGCTCCTGCGTGGGTGTGTGCCGTCTGCAGGGCTGTGTGGCCCAGACGGCCCCGTCTTCCCCATGCTGGTCAGGCAGCGCTGTTCGGTGCACTGCCCAGCCTTCCGGCTCTGCGGTGTCACCAGCCCTTTGCTGAGCAGCACGAGAGCATCACCCGACGTGTCTAGACACCTCTGCGTCCGCTCCATGCCCCCGTGTCTTGTCTGCAGCCCATTTCTCTTCCTGCTCGCTTGACTTCCTGGGTCGGCAGGAGCCTCGCCTCCTCTGTGAAGTCCCCCTAGATTTCCTCCAGACAGTGTGCGCATGCAGAGGACGCAGTGCGGTTCCTTGGCGTCCTGTCATCCGCTGACCTCCCCGTCATCCGTCTCTCAGCAGCTGTTATTTGCTAGTCCGTTGCTGACTTTTGAGAGACATTTGTCCTTACAAGCCTGTTGTGCATTCCCACCTGCCTGACACTTGGCAGTGTCTGGGCGTGGGGTTCGGTGGTCACAGCTCGGGAGGAGGGGGCAGTGGGTCGCCACTGTTCTCTCGTGGGTCAAACCCAGCGCCGCCGCTCAGCACGCACGGCGCCCGAGGCCGCCTCGTCCACAACGGCAGCGCCGCCGTCGGTGAGAAGAACCCGCTTTAGAAGCGCCCGAAGGTCCCTGGAGCCGCGACCTGTCCCCCTGGCTCAGACGGCTGCGTTTCATGACCTGCTTCCCCAGCTCTTGGAGATCGGATGGGCTCTTCCCAGTCAAGGCGTAAAGAAAGGGCTTCAGCCTTTCTCCGTCCCAGGAGACGGCGCTGCCGTGTGAATCACTGCGGCAGCCGGAAGCCGGAAGTCGTCCCATGGTGTCTGCTGCCGCTCCCGTGACGTGTTCCCCGCCGGCTTGTCTCCTGTCCACAGGCCGCGAAGCCCGCCGTGGTCCTGCTGTCGCTCCCTGCTGCCGCCCAGCCCGCTGGCCATTCACCCTCGCACCACGGTCACTGTGTCCACAGCCTGGCCCCTGTGCCACCTCCCAGAGCCCTGGCCCCGTCCCCACAGCAAGCTCCGTGCCCCGTGGTGACTTCCTGTCCCGCTGCGTAGCTTGCCTTTCACTCGATCCCCTGCTGATGGAGCTCGTGCACGTGCTTACTCGATCACTGTCCCCACTGTCCCGTGTCACCTTGCGCCACGTCCCTGCCAGGACGGAGACCTTCTGGGCCCCCAATACCGTAGCGGCCACGAGCCCTGTCACCTTGTCCCACGAGATGGAGTGAGGAGTTGTCGGGGGTGAGAATTTGCTGAGCTGCGCGGGCTCTGGAAACACCTGCGTCTTCGCGTCACGTGCTGCGGGACGGTGGAGGTGACGTCCCAGATTTTGAGCTGACGTGTTCGTCATAGGTCCTCAGATCATGAACGTGGCGGGCGGTCATGTGCGTGAGGCGTGGCGTCGTCTCTTGTGTGCGGGAAGGGTCCCCAGCGGTGGTCGTCGGCCACCTGGCATGGGGGTCATTCCGACTTCCTGATGCCCGTAATTCAGGCATCTGCCTGCTGTGCGGCGGTCAAGAGCGCGTGCTTGAGGATTTCGTGCTTGCCATTGCTGACTCCCGTGGGGTCTTTTTCATTAACAGGTAACTGAAGACAGAAAACGGGCTCGCACGAAGACCCCAGAAGGAGGAAGGCATTCGCCCCACGCTCGGCTCTGAGTAAGTGACATCGTAACATGGATTTCGTACTACGGAATGACTGTCCTGTCAGCCTCTCCGTGTTCTTCCCGTGTTTAAAGAGTAAACGTAGCTGCACCGGCGGCGGTATGTTCTGGAAACGGTGATTTCTCAAGGCTGCTTGTCAGGGCCGGTTTTGCTAGCTAACGTGCTGTCCGCGTGCATCGGCACTTCACAGCGAACTCGGTTTGCGTGTAGCTTCTGGAGGTCACGAATTCGAGGAAAGCGGTGTGGACAGGATTTGCACGAGACTTTCTGGAGAAGCCCAGTTTCTGCTGTTTTTTTTCCCCACATGCGTTCGAGGTTAGTCGTTCGTCCTGCACAGAGGTTTTCGGCGGGCCCTCGGTCTCGTGTGTTTGTCTCGGAACGTGCTTGGGAAATGACAGGCAGCTGCGTCGTGACCGGGGGCCCAGCCGGGGTCTTCCGCAAAGGCCTTGTCCGGCAGCCTCCTGAGGCTGCAGGGCCCGTGACGCGGGCCCCTGGAGAGGCATTTTCCTCCCATCTGAGCCCTGCATGGGCTGTTGTTGGGGTACATACACACATTCCAGACTCCCCGAGAACAAGGCCGGTTGACAGTTGAGGGCCATTTTCATCCAAATCGGGAGCGTCCTTTTTAGACTTTCGTATGAGAAAGAGGTACGTTTCTGGGATGACCATTTTTGAAGCTGTTGCTCCTGCAGCGCCGTGCGAGCTAGGTCTTGGTTGGGGGGGAAGGCATTATGGGAGCACAGAAGGGGGCCCGGCACAAAGCCATGGTGTGCACGGCTGTCCCTCTGCTGTGGGAACTCCGAGGAAGGGTCTCAGCGTGTGCCGGAGCCACCGAGCAAGGCCGGACCCCCCTCGTGGGAGGGAGGCCTGACGTGGCTTTGCTGGTGACTGGGACTCTGCCGCCTGATGAAGTGAGTCCTAGTCGGGGACTCTGTGGGCCGAGGTGAGGAACCAGGAACCAGAAAGCTTTTATTTTGTTTTTCAAGTTGATAAGCCAGTCGGATGGAGTGCAGGCCTGTGAGAAAGGGAAGGACTTTGAACTTGACCTTGCAAGACAAGGACTTTGAACTTGACCTTGCCTGCACAATATCCACAGGAGACTTCGGCTCTCTCAGAGTGAGAGCTGCCATCTCTCTGTGCCTGGACACCCCTGAGGGAGACAGCCCTGCCGGTAACAGGGGCATCGTAACAGGCGCATGGAATCTTAGAATAACCGAGTCCCACAGGGGAGGAGAGAATAAATAGTAAATCATGGCAAAACAGTTGCCTGGCAGTTAGCGAATGCTGGACGTTGTCATGTTTTGGCGACAGCTTTTATTGGGATGAAACTCACGTCGCAACGGTTCAGCCACGCGAAGTGGGCAGTTCGGTAGTTTTTATTACGTTCAGACAGGTGTGCGACTGTCACCCGTCCATGTTAAAGCATTTCAGCACCCCCAGAGGGATGCCGTACACATTAGCAGTCTGTTCCCGTTCCTGGCCCCTGACGACCCCCAGTTTACGGCCCGTTTCCACGGGTCCGCCCGTTCCGGGCGTGCCGCATCGACGGGCTCGTAAGCGTGACGTGGTCCTCGTCACGGGCTTGCTCCTTGTTGCCCAGCGTGACGTTTTCAGGGTCCGTCCGCGTCGTAGCGCGTGGCACAGCATTTCCTCGCTTTGTGGCAAACACTTCGCATGGGACAAACAGACCCCGTTCGTTCATCGGTTCCTCTCTCAGACACTGTTATTTTTGAAGCCTTCTATTTTGAAACAATTTGAGACGCGCAAGAAGTTGCAAAAAATAGTACAGTGAGTTCCAGAGGTCCCTGCCCCCCTTCCCCCAGCGACAGGATCTTACGTGAAGTGACCTCCTTCTCCAAAGTAGGGAAGCGACGTGGCCGCTGTGGACACACACGCAGACCGTATCCGGTCTCCCCCGTTCTGTGCGTGCGTGTGCGCACGTGTGAACAGCGTGTGAAATATCACACGTATGGATGCGTTCGTCCACCGCCCTCGTCATCCACAACCGCCCGTGACCACAGCTGGGCTCCTGTGCTTTGTGGTCGCCCCGTCCAGGGGCAGCCGCGGGCTCTCACGCGCACTCACGCTGCTGTTTCGAGAGGGTTTCGTAAGTGGCACCGTGACACGTGCCGCCTTTGGAGGCCGTGTGGACCGGCAGCTCGTGCCTTCTGCACGCCGAGCCGTGGAGCACGGTCTGCACGTGCCAGAGTAGTTTATCCATTCACTTGTCGGCGGGTAGAGCCGCTTTGGACATGCGTGCACAGGTTTCAAGGTGAACCAGACACCGTTTGGAGCCCTCATGTATTTATTTATTCCTCACGCAGCCCACTGAGGTTGCTGCCGGCATAGTCCAGACAAGGAAGCCATGGCCCTGAGAGGCGGCGCCTTCCTAGGTCACCTGGGGAGCCCCCGCCTGTACGCTCTGTGTCCCGTCACTGGCTGAAACCCCACCAGGACCCCGTTCCCAGAGGAGCAGGGGCCGTGGTGGCCTTCTCTGCGTCCAGACCCTGCTCAGGACAGAGTTCTGGCTGAGCAGACAGAGAATGAGTCCCCTGCCACACAGGAGCACCGACCGCACAGGCTGTCACCACGGAGGGAGCAGCCCTGACTTTCTCGTGGAGCTGCCTCGTCTCAGAGTCCGCTGGGGATGATGGGGAAAGAGAGTCCAGTTACGGAGGCAGCTTCCAGTCCCCCCCTGCGCGTGGGACCTCAGGAAGCCCTAGCGGTCAGCGCTCAGGGCACTCGAAGTCTGAATCAGTGGTCCATTGGGTCCGCGCCACCTTATGGCTGCAGAGAAGCACCTGGCTCCGTGCCCAGAGGCCACGCGTCCGTCCACACCGACCCCAGGAACTGCAGTCTTCGTGGGACCGTCAGCTCCTCCGAGCACTGAACACTCACGCGCCCCTTATTTTGATCACTGTCACCACCAACGTGAGGGCGGAGGAAGGAGAGGAGGAGGGTTCGGCGGAGCTGACAGCTCCCCGCATCCATCCCCTGCGCCCTCGGGAAGTTCCGGGCGGTGGGTGCGAGCCACCGAGCCTCGGTCTCTCTTCTGTGCAGTGGGCAGTGTGTCCGTCCCCGGCCGCGTTGTAGTGCAGCGGACGGACCCGTGGGAGCACTTTAAGAGTCAGGTGTGACCCCCTCTGCCGCCTGCTTCTCTTCCCACCTCTCGTTCTTACTCACAGCCCG
>NW_011890698.1:7883-8303 GCF_000151845.1 Pteropus vampyrus
CCCTCTGCCAGTCCGCTTCCCGCCACGTTCCCCTCCTTCACGTATGCCTCCGCTCAGTTGTGGGCGCGTGGGACGGCCCCCCACCTGTCCCTGAATTAGCTTTTTCTCTTTCCACGCCCTGGGCTTGGCTCATCTGCAGCAGTATTAACGTGGGCTGTGCATACAGACTTTTTTGATACCCTGCAGTCGGCAGGACGACACCTTGCCTGTAAAGAGAAACGATTCTGGATTATTCTGGAACGTGGATCTGTAGCTTCAGCTGCGCCCAGAAAAAAAATCAGTGACGTGTTACTGCAGTGCTTAATCCCGAAGCAACGACACTATCTGCGGGGGTGTCTCGTCGACGCGGATGAGTTTATGACTTTGCGTGCGACCCTCGAAACGGATTTCTTGGACCTTTTGCTGCAAAGCGAGACGACA
>NW_011890698.1:8353-8790 GCF_000151845.1 Pteropus vampyrus
AGCACTTTAAGAGTCAGGTGTGACCCCCTCTGCCGCCTGCTTCTCTTCCCACCTCTCGTTCTTACTCACAGCCCGGAAGTGACCGAGAGCCCCAGGTACAGACTTTGCTCTGGGGCTGCGTTCTCCTGGCCCCGTGTGTTTGTGTGCGTTGCTCATTCTGACGGTTCGTCCTCTGCTTCCTCGTTAGTCTCCGACTACTGTTCTTTTTGGGGTGTCAGTAACTGCGATGGGTGCCCAGTTCTCGCGGATTCCTTTTTATTCGTACAATCCAAGAAGGGCACAGCTGGTTTTAATTCGAAGGTGCCATGACTCTGAGAGAGGTGGAGAGAACTAGACATCACGATAAGGATGGAGCAGGGCCTGACGGGTGTCACCCACGCGGCCCGCCATGTTCAAGGCCAAACCAGTTGGGGGGGTTTTCATGCTAAGGTGGCACC
>NW_011890698.1:8840-9481 GCF_000151845.1 Pteropus vampyrus
CGCCGTTTGCCGGACCTGCCCCGGCGAAGATTTGACGTGATTTACGGCTGGGGGATGGGACATGGAGGGGGCAGGCGTGGAACTCGAACCCGGCTCGTTGAGACGGTTAAAAAGCCGTTACGAAATCTTGATCAGCAGGAGCGGTTTGCCTTGCAAAGTGCTCTGGTGACAGTTCTAAGCCCTTCCAAACGTGTGTCTGCCTCAACGTTACTTCTTGCAGAGTAACCAGCTAAAGTGCTGTCTTTCGCTGTGTTTTGTGTCCACTCTGTTCGGTGAACCTGAAGCAAAGCTTTTTGTGTCAGGCAGGTTGTCACCACAGGGAGGCTTCCCGGCTTGTACATTAGGCTGCACCGGATCTTGATTTTATAGTGCTGAATAATTTGAAGTATGATTCACATCTTTATAGTCTCTCTGTTAGATTAATGACATATTGGTTGCTTTCGTTACATGATCACCTTGGGGGTGGCGAACGGCAAAGTGTTTACTGATCTTTAAGGGTTTTTTTTTTTTTTGCATCCATTTTAAAGACATTTTTCTGTGTGACCACACACTGTTTGCTTTACAAAATACATATTTCTCTGAAACACCAAATTTTAGTTGCAAATGTCATGTTTTTAGCTGAGCGCTCTTCACAGCGTTTA
>NW_011890699.1:0-442 GCF_000151845.1 Pteropus vampyrus
AACCTCAGTTATTCTCCCTAAATCACATAAAACTCATCCCTGTGAGTCCATCTTCTAGACTCCACACTTAGCCAACAATTTTGTCTCCAAATGAACTCTCCCTCCTGGGGAAACCGAGGGTGCCAGCCACGAAATGACAGCCTCGTCCCCTGTCCTTGAGGTACAGAGCACCGGGCGGGGAGGGAGATTTTGGAGTGAACGTGCTGATGTAGCATCGTCCCCTGAACAGATCTTGGTGTCCTCCGAGGTCCCGGGAGAGCCCGAGTCTGCCCTTCCCAGTGCCCTAAGCCACTGTCCCTTCCCACTGCAAGTCCCGAGTTCTCACAAGCCTGTCTGGCTGGCAGCTGCCACCCCCGCGGTCACTTCCTGAGCCGGGGCAGGGAGCTTTGTGCACAGAATGTCAGTGACTCTGCAGGGCTGTGTCAAGGCTGCTGGCGCAGAG
>NW_011890699.1:2750-4216 GCF_000151845.1 Pteropus vampyrus
TACACAGATTCTCTCTCTCCCCCTCCCTTCCCGCACTGTCCTGGGCAGCAGACCGTTTCCTCCGCGGGATCTCCTTTCTCCCTGCTCGCTCGGGCAGGGCATCGCTCACACCTGTCTCCCTCCGCGTGTCAGCTCCACGGAGCCCTCTGTCCAGCTGCACAGAGGGAGGAAGACTGGACGGGTCGGTGCCCGTCATTTAAATGCACACCTGTGATGCCAGCCCCGAGCCAGACACGGGGAGGGGTGTTAGGGGCCCATACAGGGGAAAACCCGCCTTCGCCCCTGTGCTGAGGACACGGGGCCTGGTGGAGCTTGGAGCAAACGGGCTACTAATGATGTCAGCAAGGCATTGGGGCAAGACACAGGAATCTCAACTCGTGGATGATTTTAGTTTCCCATCCTTAAGACGTCCACAGCTGGTGCTCTCAACTGACATAAAGACACAGCCCCAGGGCCCCAGCTCCCCTTGTCCCCACATCCCTGCAGTCACTTCCAACCCCTTCCCCTCCCCCCAGCTCAGAGGCTTCCATGGGGCCACAGCGCCTCCTTGTGGCCAAGTTCGCAGGCCTCTCACCAGCCCAGGGGGCACCGGCCACCCAGACCCAGCCCTGACTCCACAGACAGGGAGCTGCGGTGATGGGCATGAAAACCCAGGGCAGAGCGAACAAGACAGAAGCCACCGAAACAGCAGAAGCGGCTGGTGACAATGCCGCTCGGCCACACACCGAGGACAATGCACGTTCACCCAGCAGAGATCGGCTCTGCCTAGATTCTCGGTCATGAGCAGACACCGCCCTATGCGCAAGCTCGAAACGGCCCGTTCACCCCCAGAATCCTTCTCTAGTGGGTCACTAAACACAGTCACGGATAACCACCGGGGAACAAAACGCATCGTGTGATGCTCAAGAGACGTATTCTGAATTTCGGCGATTAAATCGCTACAGGCATGTGACAGTGCAGTTCCTCACGTATCACAGGGCAGCGACGCAACAGAATGACCCCCAAAGCCCCGTCCACACCTGCAACGTGAGAAACCCAACCAGGCCCCTCTGCTCGGCAGCTGTGCCCCAGTTTGGGACGAGCTGGGACGACAGGCCCTGAGCCATTTCCAATCACTATGTAAACTACCTGCTTATCCTTTTTGTCCAACTATGTTATCGGAATATCACCTATTTGCCAAAAATGTACTATTAGGCCAGTTTTGAGTTTTCATTCTAGACAATTTCAAAATACGAGCACACACAAAAATGAAGTGATGTGTAATTGCTAAATGATTTTTACAGTTTATTATCATGTTAGATATTTATCACCAAAGTGGAACCACAAAAATCTGGATAAATCTGCGTTGGGGTCAAGAGGGTAGTTACCCACGCTTCAGGTCAAAAGCTGGTAATGAAGTTTCTTTTAACCCAGGGGCGTGCTGGGCCAGGAGGAAAATGCTAGCATGTTTCTAATGTAATACATGT
>NW_011890699.1:5844-8220 GCF_000151845.1 Pteropus vampyrus
CCTCACTCACCTGCTCCCAGGAGGCAGAGGGCCACGCAGCAGAGGAGCCCGGAGCCCATGGTGGAGGCGCCGACGGGCAGACTCTGGCCCAGGATTCTGGCCTTCGGGGAAGGACAACCAGGCCGCTGTGCTCTGCAGCCCGACAGGCACTGGGTGGTGACGTCACAGCCTAGAATGACTGTCCAGCTCAGGCTGTCCTCTGACGGGTGTCTTCCTTCCTCATGTCATGCACCGGCCACTTCCAAACACACTTCAGCTCCTGCTCTGGGATGTGCAGGGACAGTCTGAGTGGGTGGGGGCGGGCGCATTGCCCCAAGGGCGTGTCTCTGACATCTCCTTGTGCCAGCAGCGGCCCCCTCCCCGCCCCGTGCCTGCCGCCTCCTCCCTTCGTCCCCGCCTCGGCCCCTCTCAGCGTCAGCCTGCTTTCCCTTCTCGGGTCTCCTGAGCGTCCCTCACCATAATGCAGGACGCCCCCACTCACCACAAGGCTCACTTGAATGTCCAGCGTGTGCACAGGGTCCCTCGTTATCTCAGCCGTGGGCAGACTGACTGAGGTCTCCCCGAGAACCAGCTGCGGACCATTTAAATGGACACGAGCTGGGAGTGAACTCTGTTGCTGGGTCCTCTGGGGGGACAAACTGCAGCCCCGCTCCCTGCCCTGGCCCCTCCATCCAGGGCCAGAGCCACGTGGGCCAGGAGGCCGCTCCGGAATCAGAAGTCACGTGTCATGGAAGCAAAGAGGACACAGAGTGAAGAACAGCGTGAAGCTGGCGGATGACGTCACTGTCTTTGAATTGTCTACGGGTCGCCTTCCCTGTTGGTACGAAGGTTACGACTTAATTCCCAGTGCAGAGGGTCTCAGCCTCGGCCCCAGTGACGATGGCACCGGGTGATCTTCGTCGTGGGGCTGTCCTGTGCTCTGCAGGATGTTTAGCAGCGCCCCTGGCCTCTGCCCACCACGTGCCAGTAGCACTCTCTACCGCCAGCCGTGACAAGGACAGATGTCAGCAGACGTTGCCCCGTCACCCTCCTAGAGACCCAGGGTCCCCTTTATTCCTTCCAACAGTCCCAGGCCTCTGCCAGCCTCAGGGGTGTGGGCAGGACCACAGCGCCACCTAGCGGTCAGCAAAGCCCAGTTCTCAGTGCTCAGTGCCCTCCTGGGCCAGGCCCCAGGCATCAGGAGTAACCCCAGGGAGCCAGGCCTGCCCAGGAGTTGTCACACACGTGTACACACACACAGATGGACACAATATGCACGCACACAAGCACACAAGCACACACGCACAGAAGAGCTCACACACACGCACACACAGTTTCCATCAGTGACTGTCAACTCCCCGTGAAACCCCTAAAGACAGCCCCCACTGCTTCCTTATTTTTTTTAAGTGAACACAGAACAAGGACTAGAGATACGCAGGGAACAAATCAGAAAGGAACTGCGTCCCTCTCGACCGCGCTTGATTTGTGGGCGGCCACTGAAGGGTCAAAGCACGAATAAGACAATATTCTCACTCGCACAATGCTGAGATTCTCATAGGAGCAAAGAGAAATGCACAGAGAAATGACCCTAAACTAGATAGAAACATAACATAGACCCACATGCAGGTCGGGAGTGCAATCAGCATTGACACAGCTCACTATTGTCCTTCACGTGGCGTCCCATTTCCTCGTCTCTGAAACAGCGGGCTGACCTCGTAATTTCCCCGTCTCTGCAGCTTTAAAATTGTATGACTCTAACCGAAGACGCCCCAGGCTAGTGGGTCTTATGCATCAAAGTCCAAGTACCAGCCTCATTGTAGCACACGGCTCATATGTGAAGCTTCACAAGGAAAGAAAGGGAGGGAAGGAGGAAGGGAGCTTGGAGGAAAAGAATGAAGAAAACAGTAAAAAAAGAAAAAAAAGAAAAAAGAAATCAAGAGAGAAAGATAGGAAACTGACAAGAGGCTCCATGTGAGATGATGCTGGACACGGGACGCAGTGACCATTCTGAAGGAACAGTTTTCCACCATGTGGACCCACCGCAGTTGATTCCTTGCTGTCTTGTCAGGGTGTCTATGGCTCGGTTCCATGTCTTGCTTTGTGACTAGTGCTGAGGACGTTTTGCACTGATGTCCTTGATGAGCATATTCAAGAGCTCTCCTGATTTCGTGGAATTGCTGGGTCATGGGACAGAGCAATGACCGACCGCAGGAGCTCATGCCAAACCGTGTTCAAATTGTTTGTGTCACTTACGCTCCCCGCCCTGAGGATTCACACCCTCAGCTTGTACTTGCAGCCTTTGCATTCTGCTGATCAAATGGACACAAACTTACGTCCCACTGTGTCTTGCTTCACATTTTCCTGGTCACCAGGGAACTTAACTGTCTCCTCATCTGT
>NW_011890700.1:0-881 GCF_000151845.1 Pteropus vampyrus
AGAGAAGGTGAAACAGTAGGTATCCACTCTGCCCAGCTCTAATCCACGCCCACCCACAACCCATCCTCCACTGAGCTGCCCGAGAGCTCTTCCTTGACTGCAGATCAGACCATCAGTGCCTGCTCCCTGGATAAAGTTTCATCGTCCGGCTCTGCCTGCCTCTCCTTCATCCCCCCTCTCGGGACCCGTGTATCTCTGTAGCTCCTGGCATGTGGTAAGCACCCTCGATTTGGGGGGGCCTTGTGTTACCGCTTCCTCTACCTCAGAAACTTCCCTTCCCTACTCCCTCCTCCCTCGAGACCCGGATTTAAGAATCCCTCTTCCTGGTCATTCTTCCCCTTGGAAGCAGAACCGCCTCATTTCCAAAGCAGAGTTAGAGAACCTGATGGTAAAAGGCAAGACAGACGGCCTAGGTACAAATCTGTTTACTGTGCGACTTCGGGTGAGTTCCTTACATTTCTGTGGCTCCATTTTTCCGGAACCTCGCTCCTAGGATTGTTGACAGAAATAAACTACTTCATACGTGGAAAGTACCTGGAACATTGTCTGGTACACGGAGAATGCCTGATAAACAGTAGCTATTATGACCTCATGTCATTTGCACACACCCCTGTTGGGGACCCCTATGGAGCCTGGGCTCTACTCATGCCAGGGGGGCTGGGGCTCAGTAGGTATGCTGTTTTTTCAGCAGAGAGAACCTATGTAGAACGTAGGAACGAGCGAGGGAGCGAGCGAGCAAGCGAGTGAATGCACACAGATGAAGAGCTTCAAACGAAGGATGGGAGGACATCCTCCCTCCTTCCAAACCTCCACCTGCCCCTGGAAAGGGGCTCACCTCTGAGCCACCCCCACCCCTTTCTTCTCAGAGCTGTTTTCCTCCT
>NW_011890700.1:4446-6467 GCF_000151845.1 Pteropus vampyrus
AATCTTAACCCTAACCCTAACTTACCTCAACCTTATCCTAACCATAATCTAACCATAATCCTTACCCTAAACTCAACTATAAACCTACTCCTAACACTAACCCCAAGGCTAACCCTATACCTAACCTTTACACTAACCCTAATCATAAACTCAAACCAACGCTAAACCTAAACTCGACCTTAGCCCTACCACTAACCCTAACCCTAACCTCAAATCTAACCCTAACACTAACCCCAACCATAAGCTTAACCCTGAAAAAAGAAAAAGAAAAAAAAGGAAACGCAGTCCTGAACCTACGTAGAACGTGGGAACGAGCGAGGGGGCGAGCGAGTGAACGCATACGGATGAAGAGCTTGTCAAGGTGGCGGAGGAGGAAAACGCTGCGCACGTCTCTTCCCACCGCCACATCGAAATTACAGCTAAACCACAGAACAGCCATCACTGAGAACCGCCTGAAGTCTAGGTGAACAGAAATCCTATAACTAAGGACATAGAGAAGAAGCCACGTTCAGACTGGTAGGAGGAGCAGTAGACGTGGAATAGGCTGGTCCAAGACCCACGTGTGGTGGTTAAAGATCAGAGGGCTATCTCAGCTGCAGAGGTGCCCCCTGAGGAGCGAGGAGTCCCAGCCACATACCAGAGTCCCCAGCCTGGGATTCCAGTGCCAGGAAGAGAAGTCCCTACAACTTCTGGCTGTGAAAACCAGCGGAGATTGTGGCTCAGTGAGGCGGAGGGCGTGCCTCTTAAAGGGCCTGCACACGGACTTACTCGCTGACGGACTCGCTCGCTCGCTCACTCTGAGCTCCAGTGCTGGGCCAAGAGCTCAAAAGGCACCAGGGACACACAGGGAGAAACTGAATCGTCTGGCTTCCAGGCGAGGGTTGGAGGGGCAGCTTTCTCCCAGACAGAAGAGCTGGCAGAAGCCATTGTTCCTTTGTTGAGCCCTCCCCCAACCCAGCCTGTATATGTAGGTGGGCACCATATCTGAGTCCCATCAGCCTGGCTAACACCATTCACCCTGCCCTGGTGATTCCCTGAGACCCCATGCCACCCAACTTTTAGGCCCACCCAGCCACTTCCAGAGTCTTTTCCATACCAATGGCCTGTCTTGGCTCATGTTGCAGACTTTCCTAAAGTTCCCAAAGGTTCACAAACCCCAAACTAGCAGCATCTGGCCTCAGCATGCCCTGTGCCTTTTGCTAAGCAGCCCCAAGCTTGGCCCTAATGGCAGCTGGCCTTAGTTTGCAGCTTAGCCTCTCCCGGGCACCTTTGAGCCCAGCATAAATGGCAACCATCTTCAGATCACTGTGTAGCTCAAACCAAGTGGCTCTGGGGATGGCACAGGCAGTGGCTAACCTTGGCCTGCACCAGATTCCCTCCTAAAGAGGCCCAAGAACCAACACACCCAGAGGCCAGCTTCAGACCACACCAGAGCACCACCCAACCACCTCCACAAATGACACACCCAAAGGACAGACTAGGCAGGCACCAGAGCCCCACTAGAGCAAATCCTGCTCTGTAGGGTCAGCCCCTGCACAAAAGCTCTTCCACGGTAGTCACGGCCAGTCCTCAGAACCAATCAGCCTAAGGGTCAATCTCTCTCACTGATGTGCCAACAATAGTTAAGGCTCAACTATAACCGGAGGACACATACAACCCACCTGAAGCACCTGGCTCAGGAGACCAGGGAGGTTGCACCACTGGATCCTATAGGACATCTACTACATGAGGCCACTCTACTAAGACTGGGAGACAGTGCAGCTCTACCTAATATACAAAACAAACACAGGGAGGCAGCCAAACTGAGGAGTCGAAGAAACATGTCTCAAATGAAAGAACAGAAAAAAGTTCCAGGAAAAAAAAATACAAAATGGAGACAATCTGCCAGATACGGTGTTCAAAACACTGGGTATAAGGATGCTCAGTGATCTCAGTGAGAACTTCAACAAAGAGGTAGGAGATATAAAAATGGAGACAGAAAACATAAAAAAGAACCAGTCAGAAATGAAAAGTACAATCAC
>NW_011890700.1:9477-12420 GCF_000151845.1 Pteropus vampyrus
CTGAACTCTAATCCTGACTCCCAGCTGTGTGACTCTGGGCGAGTCACTTCTCCTCCCTGGACCTCTGTTTGGAAACAGAGGGGCCCCAAAAGCACCTTTTGTGAACTGTTAAGCAGACGAGGGCTCTCCTACTGTCAGAACTCGGGTCTCTTGCTAACAGGAGGTTCGAGGCGGTGCCACGAATCAGACGGCTCCAGGTTCAAATGCTGAACTCCTGACTGAATGAAGTCAGGAACCATCGTCCTTAGTTCTGCAAAACGGGATCACGGCTGCTACCAACCCCAAGGGCTGTTGCCAGTGTGAGACCCCCCTGCGGGCGCGCAGGCAACAGCATTCCTGGAACGTGGGACGGCGGACGCGTCCCCATCGCGGGGGTGCAGGGCGGGGAAGGCTGCCTGTCAGCACCTGAGGAAAGTGGAGAAGAGAGGTTCAAGTCCCGCAGAGCCTGAGCGGGGCTCCGGCTGATTCCAGCCACGTCCGGGGGTGTGGCTGACATCTCGCAGGGCTCCAGGGCCAGCGCCAGCCAGAGGTCAAGGACATCGTTTGTTAGAACAGTCACAGGGCTGGAGAGAAGCTGGGGGAGAGGTGGACCCCGCTACCACCATCCCACCGAGAGGGAGGGAGGAGCCTGGGAGGGAAGGACAGTCCAGCCGGACGTGACTGAATTGCAAACCCAATCGACAGAGCCGAAATCCCCGACCTGGAGCGAGGGAGGCCAGAAAATGGCTAGATTAAGCGATCTGCCACGCGGCACACGGCGGAGGTCGGAAACCGGGCTGTCAGTCTGTGTTCTTGAAACAAAGCTGCGTTTTTGCACGCCTGAGTTTGTGCCTGAGGAATTAATACTCTCGATGGAGGCAAAGCACGTGGACCTAGCAGGCCCCGACGAGAGGTTGCGGGCCTTTCCGTTTCCCTCTTTCCATGAATTTAGCTGCCGATCATGGAGAATCCCCAGTTACCCGCGGCTGCCGGTGAGAGCGTGCGGAGGCACTCGTTCCGTTCATCGATTTCCTGGAGGAACGGAGACGCATGTGTATTCCTGACCCCTCGGAGTGCAGCCCAAGCCTGGGCAGGAGGCACATGCTCAGCACTAATAATGGTACTCTAAGGGCCCTGCGACCTGCAAGGGAAGGTTCGCCCTCCACCCCCGCTCCACCCGCTTCACAAACAAGGAAGCGGGAGCCCTGCCACAGCGTGTCATGTCCCCCCAAGTCACCCAGGTAGGAAGCTGATGCGCTGAAGTTTGAACCTGGCCTCTGGCCACTGCCTGCCGATACGGACTCCTGCCGGGCCTTCATAGTAAGACAGAAGAAACTAACCATTTATCTGGCAAGGATTCTATACCATGCTCTGCTTTACGGCATTATCTCGTTTATTCCTCACAAAATTCCTGTGAACTACTCTTCTCTCTCCCCGCCTCCCCTCCCATTTTGCAGACAAGGAAACTGAGGCTGAAGGTTACCTATGACTCACTGCGGGTCACTCGGCCGGTCAGCAGCAGAGCCTGGACTCAGTCTGCAGATGCCAACATCCTCACGCGGAACCACTCTGTGATCTCAGGGGAGGCAGTCCGCTGTAACAGGAGCCAGGCGACACCCTGACAGGTCACGGTGTCCGCACTCCAGAATTTTCAGGCCTTCCCTGCGTCTTTCACAGGGAAAGGCGTATCCTTCACGCCGTAAACAATATAAAATACCTCTCTTCTCTCCCTTCTTTATTACCTCTGTGACACTGGACAATGCCTCCACCCCCACCTGTCTGAGCCTCAGTGTTCTCACACATCAAGTGGGGCCTGTAAATCCCATTTACAAAACTGCTGTGAGCTGCGGTTTTCATCCCAAACTCCTCTTCTCCGTCGGCACACCTGTGAGGTGCCCTCTACCCCCACAGCCTAGATTCCGGCACCAGCTCCTGGCTCTCACCGTGAGCCCCTGCGACGGGCCAGAACATCTGCCTGAGAACGCCCCAGAGCTGCCCTGAGCCAGGCTCCTGCCAGCAAAGAGTTTAAGCAAACAGCACTGGGCAGAAACGAAAAGGTCTGATGGTTGTAAAGGGCTGTGCCTCATGCTCATGGGCTCAGGTTTCATGATAATCCTAGTGATGGTTCTCCTGAGGAGGATTAGGAAGAAAATGGTAGAGGGCTCGGAGGGGAGAAAAAAAATGGCCGTGTACCCAAAGCCAGCACTGCCAAGAAAGTGGCCCCGATGGTCAATAAACCGAAGCTGCGGGGAGGAGGGCGGCGACTGGGCCACTGGCGGAGAGGAAAAATGGGGTGCTTTCCAAGTCTTCTAGTGCTCGAGTCAGACCTTTACCAGCGAGAGCTCTTTCCACGAAGTCTGTGGAGAAAGACCACCAGCAACCCCAAACCACTGTGGTCAGAAGCTGGGAGGGCGCCTCAGGGGGAGGTGGGCCAGCAAGCTCCAGTGCCCTCCAAGGCCATGCAGGGGAAGCATGAGGAATGTAAAGAGCACCCGTGACGAGCCGTGACCCACGACGCTCAGCCTTGGTGCCGGGAAGGCAACAGGGACCGATGGGGACTGTGGAGCTGGGGACAGCTGGGATCGGGGAGCCAGCTCCTGCCAATCTATGCCAGGCGGGAATGCGGGCCCCGCGTTGCCCATCTGGAGATTTTCTTTTTTCGAGAGAAGTAGGAAAAGAACGGATTTTGTTTTTTCATGTGCAGGTCTCAATTTTTAAACATTGGCAACGAATTCAAATGTTTTTGGACGTACTGTGTGGGCCAAACAAAATATCTCTGTGAGCCAGATTTGACTCACAGGCCACAGGTTTGCAATCGCTGACATTTTGTGTCATGGTCAAGGCAATGGGTTCCACCTGGATTCAAACCCCAGTTCTGTCTGCCAGCAGAGTGACTTGCTTCTCCAAGTCTCAGTTGCTTCATCTATAAAATGGGTAAAATAGTAGCATCTACTTGGATGATGT
>NW_011890700.1:12470-12797 GCF_000151845.1 Pteropus vampyrus
CCAGTTCTGTCTGCCAGCAGAGTGACTTGCTTCTCCAAGTCTCAGTTGCTTCATCTATAAAATGGGTAAAATAGTAGCATCTACTTGGATGATGTGTGAGAAAATTATATAAAATTATGTCACGCAAATTCCTTGGCATAATGCCCGGTACATATTAAGCCCTCTAGAAATGTCAGCTCTTATTAATAAAGCGCCCATGGGGGTGGAGATAGAACAGCAACAGGATACAAAGGAAGCCAGGAAACAGGCCAAGCCCGAGAGTGCCATTCACGCATTCCCTGTCTTGCTGCGTCAGGAATGGCCCTTAGGGGATTCTTGTCACAAACT
>NW_011890701.1:0-1290 GCF_000151845.1 Pteropus vampyrus
AACAGTCAATTCCAAGAAGTGGTCAGGGGTGGGTACCTGGTGGGGAGGTCACTCAGGGTCATTTGTCAAGAGTCATTCAACAGTAGGGGTTAGTTAAGGCATATGGGGACTGCTCAGTGTGTGGGGGTTGCTTGGGGTCACCGAGGATGTAGGGAGTCACCCAGGGTGACCTGGTTGGGCTCACTTGGAGTATGGAGGATGTCAGGGCTGCTCAGGGTGCAGGCAGGTCAGGCTAGTTGTCGAGGTGTGTCATAGAGCATGTGGGGTCTCTGAGGAGGTCAGCAGGCCAGAATGTGGTGGGCTTGGTCATGGATGCCACTCAGGGTTTCCCGAGTTGGGGATGTTCCTCCCAGGTGGGGCCAGAGGAAGGTGGCACTCACATTTCCCAGGCGGGCCATCCATGTGGGGTGCTGAGTAGCGGCGGTAGGTGGTGTTCCAGCACAGGGCAGGGGCCCGGGGGTCATACATGGTGACTGTGTACTCTGGGGACGCCCAGAAGCGGGGTTAGCAGCCACACCCACCTGGTGGCCCACCCCTCCCCACCCCAGGGGACAGCATCTTGTGGGGGTGGGGGCTTCCAGCACCCAGCCCTGGGGGTGGAGTCTGTGAGTGTCATGAGGGCAGAAATCAGGTTACTGCTCTGTCCCCAGCTCTTTGTTCAGTGCTCAGTGACATGTTTGTTGATTGACAGTTTGACTGATTCAGCTTGGCTAGCAACTGCCAGGCCTAGCCAGAGCAAAGAGGGGGGCTGCCCAGAGCTTGGGGAGCAGCGGGGGCCTGACTCACGTGTTCGGCCGATGTAGAGGCGGGGGGTGGAGGGACTCTCTGTGGTCAGTGTCATCTGCATCTCCCCTGACTCAGGGTCCACCACAAACCAGGTGTCCTGCTTCCGGCCTGTAGGGTGGAAAGTGTGCCAGCCCTTCAGTGGCCTGGGAGAGGGTGGTGCAGCTCGTCTGTCCTGTGCCCAGCTGGCCCATCATGACCTGGGTCCCAGTCCCTCCTGGCCGGACCTGGACCCACAGGCTGGAGAGACGTTTACCGGTATAGAAGACGCCGTCCGAGCTGCGGCATGGGGAGGCGTGGACCAGCTCGGGGATGGTGAACGGCAGTTTCTGAGGAGAGGGGCGAGTCTCAGCAGAGCCACGTGCAGTGCAGACTGTTCATTAGGTGTAACTGCAGTGCTTCCTGAGACGCCTGGCTGTGTCTAAGAGAAGCTGGGGGACTGTGCCAGATTTAAAGACACCCGGCGGGCATGCCGGCCAAATGCAACGGTGATCCTGGTTTGGATCC
>NW_011890701.1:3884-5343 GCF_000151845.1 Pteropus vampyrus
GAGGGCTCCCCGGCCCCCAGCTGCCCCCCCAACAAGGGCCAGAGGTTCACTTACTCTGTGACGTACGTAGGGCCTTGGATGGCGGGATCTGCAAGGACAGGGGCGTGGAGCCTGAGCGCGTACTGTGCGCCAGACCCCACGCCAAGCGCCTGACACGCGTGGACTGTAACCCTCCCGGGAGCTCCGGGAAGGGGTTCGTTACCCATGGCTTCATTTTACAGGTGAGGACACTGAGGCTCAGAGAGGTGGAGTGATTTCCCCAAGGCCACACAGCCGCTAAGTGCTGAAGCCACCTGCAGACACTGGCTTGTGGGACTCTAGACCCCTTGTCCTTGACCTCTATGCCACAGTGACACCACTCCAACTCGGGGGCCAATGAGTGACCCCCTTGCTCACCGTCCTTCAGCGTCCACTTCAAGTCCCCTGTCTGCTTGCTCAGAGCGTGGAGACTTCCGTCCAGGGTGGACACCAGCAGCAGGCTCTCGGGCCTGAGCGTCTGGGCCTGCAGTAGGAAACAAAGCCCTGTCCCCTCAGAAGCCTGGGACCCCGCCCCCCGTCCCTGCCCCAGGCAGGGCTGGCTGTGACTCCTGTCCCTGCAGGACAGAGGAAGGAGGAGGGACAATGGGGGAGCACAGCTGCCTGTGTCCCAAGTCCCACCCCGCCCCCGGCCCGTGCCTCTGGTTTCCCAAAGAGGACTGACGACTCCCAGAGAGGTCACTGACTCTGGCCCTCGCAGCCTGCCTAGGAGACCCCTGCTATGTCCTCACCTTGGGGCAGGTGAGGGAGACTGCGGCTGAGAGAGGTAAGGCGGTCAGCCTAAAGCCGCACAGGTGACGAATGGCAGACCGGGGTGGGACTGCCCTCGCCGAGACTCCGGCACCCTCTCCCTTTCTCCTTCCCCGCAGTGTCTGCCTCTCCGGAAAAGCCCTTCGGCCTCCCCAAACCAGCCTGGCTGCTTTGCGTGCCAGGCCCCAGTGGGACCCTGAGCCGAGGCTGCGGTGGCCGAGGTGGGGGAGGGGGGATCGGAGCTGCCCTCGCATCTGGCCCCCGTGGGGCTAACTCACCAGCTCCAGTCCCTCCTTGAGCAAACAGGGTGAGGCTGAGCTCCCGGCAGGAAGCCTCGCATCCGGGTGGCCCAGCCACACCCCTGCAGAGGCCACCCCCGGGCTCAGGACCCTCAGGTTTGGGGCAGAATCAGGAAACTGCCCTCAGCCCTCTGATTCCCCTGACAATCGCGACCTGCAACGTGGCAGGAAAGAAGCTGCACACTGCAGGCCCATGGCCAAGTTTGTTTGACCAAAATGGTGTTTAAAATTGTGTTTGGAATTAACGGCCAATTAAAACATTGGAAAGACTTCACTTCAAAAAATCTGGATTTCTAATTTTTCTCATTTCTAGTTTTCTTCCTTCTTTGGTCACCACACTGGACTCACATGTCTACTGGGCAAACATGGGGCGA
>NW_011890701.1:5393-6146 GCF_000151845.1 Pteropus vampyrus
GGAATCCGGGGTGTGGGGGTGCCTTGCTCTGCTCGGTCCCGGTAGCCGTTCTGCATGCTCCGGACTGGACCGCTCACCCCGGGAGACTCCATCCAGGTGTGGGGGGACGGATGGGGGGTGGGGGGTGGGGCGGGAGGAAGGGCGGCTTTGGCCTTCTGGCGCATCTGCGTCTGGACCCTCCTGCTCCCATGCGCGCCCACCTCCGGCTTACTTATCCCTGCCGTGGGGTCGTGGGGTCGTGGGTCAGGGGGCACGTTGCAAGCCTCCTGGTTTGTCTGTGAAACTGGGCGTGTGGGCGCATTTCCCAGGGACCCTTAAACTGAGGCATTTGCTGAGGCAGTGGGGGCCCCAGACGGTGCTGCAGTAAAGCCAGGCCCCCGCCCCAGGCTGGCGTCGCTCCCTGCGCCTTTCCACGCTGGCACATCTCTCTGGCTGGGGGTTTGCGGGGGCGACTGGCCACGCCCCAAAGCTGGGAGGTTTCCACTCGCCAGGGGCCGACTGGGGGCCACCCCAGCTCTCGGGAGGGCGAAGCACCCCTGCCGCCCGCCCTGCGTCCCATTGCGCCCCGCGGACCGGACCTTGGAGGCTGCGCGTCCGCCCAGAATCTCACCTGCGGTGCGAGCGTCCCCAGCAGCGCCGCCAGCTGGAGCCGGAGCGTGAGCGGCGGCCACCGGCTGGATCCCCCCGCTGCGTTCTCCATAGCCGAGGACGGACGCAGGGCCGGCCGCGTCCCTCGGTACCTCCAGGGGACAG
>NW_011890701.1:7224-7744 GCF_000151845.1 Pteropus vampyrus
AATTTTTGCAGAATGGGGTCAATTCGAGCCCTTAGAAGCTAACATTCTCAGCGACTGGGGGAAGGGCACCTGGCTCTCTGAAGGGGACCTGGACAGCATCCAGGACAGTCGGCGACCCCAGCTCCCTTGCTCTGCCTCTCCAGCCAACAAAATCCTGATCTGGAAAGATGCTACCAACCCGCTTTGCTCCTGTTCCAGGGTCTGTACCCCCGTCCACCCATCGGTCACTTTACGAGTCCCCCGCTCGGTCATCTTCCTCTTCACTCTCCCAGTTGCCTTAGAGACCATGTCCCCTCCAGACCCGTGACGACACCTGCAAGTCCTCCTACGTTCTTGACCGAAGTGAGCCCGTCACGTGCGACATCCCTCACATCCCCACATCTTCCCTCTCCAGCCAGAAGCTTCTAGAGCCACACACACCTTCACCTTCTTTCCCCACATTTTAGGGGACACGGTGCCCCTCTCTCTTTAGACATGCACAGACAACTATAATCTACTTATTTATAAATCTCCCCCTCCC
>NW_011890701.1:9837-12590 GCF_000151845.1 Pteropus vampyrus
GAGCCTTTTGAGCTGCTGCTCCAGTGCTGGAGCTCAGAGCAAGAGAATCCGTCAGCAAGTAAGTCCATGAGCGCAGGCCCTTTACGAGGATGCCCATGCTCCAGCTGCCCTTTGTTTCCCTCAGACAAAATCTCCACCAGTTTTCATGGCCAGAGGTTGTGGGGACTTCTCTCCCCAGCACTGGAAACCGGGGCTGGGGATCCGGTCTGGTACTGGGAGCCCTCGCTCCTCGGAGGGGTTCTCCGCAGCTGAGATATTTCTCCTGATTCTTAACCGCCCCACGTGGGGGCAGACCAGCCCATTCTGCAGCTCTGCCTCTCCTGCCAGTCTCGATGTGGCTGCTTCTCTGTGTCCTTAGTTGTAGGACTTCTGTTCAGCTAGACTACAGGTGTTTCCCAAGGATGGTTGTTCTGTAGTTTAGTTGTAATTTTGATGATCTGGGAGGAGGTGAGCACAGTGTTTCCCCGCCCCAACAACATGATTGAAAGCCTCTCTATTTGACAGCTTGTTTCTTTTTAGTGCTGAATAATGTTCTATTGTATGGGGGAACCACAGCTTATTTATCTATTGACCCACCGAAGAACGAAGAACGTTCTGGTTGCTTCCAAGTCTTAGCAATTATGAGTAAAGCTACTATAAGCATCCACCTACGGGTTTATGTCACACCTACAGAAAAGTGTACAAATCATGGGTCACATAGTGAACATAACCATGTAACCTGTGCACAGATAAAGAAACAGAACATGACCAGCAACGCCAAAAGTTCCCTAGACCTATTCTAAGAATAACTGCTACATCAACTTCTGACACCATAAGTTAGTTTTGCTCATTTTTGGATATGTACATAAATGGAGGCATACAGTACGTCCTCTTCGACACCTGGCTTCTCTTTTCAGTATTATTTTTATGAGTTTGTTCGTGGCATCGCATGCAGCTGTGTTCGCTCTCATTGCTGTAGAATATTACACTGTGTGAATATACTGCAATTTATTTGCCCATCTCAATGGTGACGGGCATTTGGGGTTTTGGCTGTTATGAAGAGTGCTCTGAATATTCTTGCACATGGCTTCTGGTGACCATGTCTATGCATTTCTGTTGCGTACATGTTTAGGGTCATAGAACATGTGTAGGTTCAACTCCAGGAGGTTTAGGAGATTTTTCAAAGTGGTTTTACCAGCTTATAGTGGCGGCGATGGTGGGTTGTTTCTTATGCAATGCAGAAGACGTAGAAGCTATATAAGATTTAAAAACATATAAACAATCAAAAGTGATAGAGGAGAAACAACACCATAAACAAACACCCAATCAGGAAAATATGGGCAATGAGGAAGATAAATGAAGATGAACGTCTATAACATACAAACTGCAGCTACAAATCGACAAGAAAAAGACAAAAAATATGCAAAGGCTGTGAATGGGCGCTTAGTGTCAGAACAACGCCAAACGTTAAGAAGGTGGGTTCAAAAACACTAGCGGTCAGAGAAAAGTTTAAACAAGTTTTTAAAAAAGTAACACGTATATATCACTTTATGCCCATAAATTTCCAAAAAGTAAAAAGAAGGGTCCAGTAATGGTGAGATGTTGTTGATTGCTGAGGCTGAGTTGTGAGTATCGGGGGGCTCATTATACTACTCTTTCTCTGTTCAAAACGTTCGGAAATGTTTATAATATAAACAAAAAAAGCCCTTCAAACAAACAAACAAGCGCCGAGCCTACCACTGCCAGGCATTTGGTGAAGAGCACACTTTCATACGAGGCCGGCGAAAATGTAAATCTAACAGACGTTTTTGAATGCAATCTGAAAAGTTGTTTAAAACCAAAGATGCAAACACCCCCTTTGACCTGGAAACCCCACACTTAGGGACCGTTCCCATAAAAATAAAACACCTTTACATAAAAATATATCTTAACATACACAATATCTATTTAAAAAGGTTTATAATGGTAGCGGTATCAGGATGCAGACGGTGGGGAACAAAGCAAGCATCCTCCGGCTGAGGAATTGCAGGCTTAATTACAGAATGTCTGCACTTTCGCAGCCATTAAAATAGTAGAGTTTCTTCATTAGCTCGGAAAGACACTTCTATGAGTTCTCATTGAGTATATAGAACGAGATGCAGAAAAGAGCATGACAGGAACCTATTTTTTTTGACAATGAACTCGCTTCGTTCAAACGGAAAGGGGCCCGAAGTAGTCAACACGAAGATTCAAAATAGCTTCTGTAGGAAATCTGCTACTTTAATTATCTATGTGATGATTATTGCAGGAACCTATTTTTGTAAAGCCGCGCGTATGTATGTATATCTTTGCAAATGATTTCATATGAGCACCAATAAAAACCCAGAAGTCAGCATATCGGTTTGTTAACAAGGGTTTTGTGGTAGACTGTGGTAGACTGGTAGAAGGAGTAAACACAGCAAAAAAGAAAAAGATTTAAAAAAATAGCAGTTCAACAGAGTATCATCATGGATCCATCCCGTTTATGCAGAAGTGGCTATCTCTGTGGCGAGTGTGTATGCGTTAGTGTGCGTGCGTCCTCATCCAAGTGAAATAACTTCATTTAAGATGCAGGGCGATTTTAATCCCCATGCGTCCGAGCATGTCGGCCCATCAGAATGCCTTCACGGAGTCTTCCCTTCACCCTCTGAGCATAAAAGTAGTCACTGTTGAAAAACACATGTAAGGCCCTCCCTTTGCCTCATGTATATTACCTTGCTTAATCTGCTGACTGACTTGCAAAGGTTTTATGGTTC